>NW_028230562.1:0-72004 GCF_043228905.1 Azolla caroliniana | reverse complement strand
AAAATGTTCATACCTGGCTTGTGTGATATCGGATTTTTGTGTTCAAACATGCGAATCGAAGCTAACAACGCTAGCTCTGATATGGAATTAAAAAATCAAGATTTTGAAACTCAGGTCGAGAGACGTGAAGAAATTAGCAAATTTGAGGAGGGAGTTTAGAAGAGCGCGTTAGTAAATTAAAATGTTCATACCTGGCTAGTGTGATATCGGCTTTCTGTGTTCAAACATGAGAATTGAAGCTGACAACGCTAGCTCTGATATGGAATTAAAAAATCCAGATTTTGAAACTCGCGTCGAGAGACATGAAGAATTAGCAAATTTGAGGAGGTAGTGGAGAAGAGCGGGTTAGTAAATTAAAATGTTCATACCTGGCTCGTGTGATATCGGATTTCTGTGTTCAAACATGCGAATCGAAGCTAACGACGCTAGCTCTAATATGGAAATAAAAAATCAAGATTTTGAAACTCAGGTCGAGAGACATGAAGAAATTAGCAAATTTGAGGAGGGAGTTTAGAAGAGCGGGTTAGTAAATTAAAATGTTCATACCTGGCTCGTGTGATATTGGCTTTCTATGTTGAAGAATGCGAATCGAAGCTAACAACGCTAGCTCTGATATGGAATAAAAAAATCAAGATTTTGAAACTCAGCTCGAGAGACGGGAAAAAATTAGCAAATTTGAGGAGGAAGTGGAAAAGAGCGCGTTAGTAAATTAAAATGTTCATACCTGGATCGTGTGATATCGGATTTCTGTGTTCAAACATGCGAATCGAAGCTAACGACGCTAGCTCTAATATGGAATTAAAAAATCAAGATTTTGAAACTCAGGTCAAGAGACATGAAGAAATTAGCAAATTTGAGGAGGTAGTGGAGAAGAGCGTGTTAGTAAATTAAAATGTTCATACCTGGCTCGTGTGATATCGGATTTCTGTGTTCAAAAATGCGAAACGAAGCTAACGACGCTAGCTTTGATATGGAAATAAAAAATCCAGATTTTGAAACTCAGGTCGAGAGACATGAAGAAATTAGCTAATTTGAGGCGGGAATTTAGAAGAGCGCATTAGTAAATTAAAATGTTCATACCTGGCTCCTGTGATATCGGATTTCTGTGTTCAAACATGCGAATCGAAGCTAACAACGCTAGCTCTGATATGGAATAAAAAAATCAAGATTTTGGAACTCAGGTCGAGAGACATGAAGAAATTAGCAAATTTGAGGAGGAAGTTTAGAAGAGCGCGTTAGTAAATTAAAATGTTCATACCTGGATCGTGTGATATCGGATTTCTGTGTTCAAACATGCGAATCGAAGCTAACGACGCTAGCTCTGATATGGAATTAAAAAATTAGGATTTTGGAACTCAGGTCGAGAGACGTGAAGAAATTAGCAAATTTGAGGAGGGAGTTTAGAAGAGCGCGTTAGTAAATTAAAGTGTTCATACCTGGGTCCTCTGATATCAGATTTCTGTGTTCAAACATGCGAATCGAAGCTAACGACGCTAGTTCTGATATGGAATAAAAAAATCAAGATTTTGAAACTCAGGTCGAGAGACGTGAAAAAATTAGCAAATTTGAGGAGGAAGTGGAAAAGAGCGCGTTAGTAAATTAAAATGTTCATACCTGGATCGTGTGATATCGGATTTCTGTGTTCAAACATGCGAATCGAAGCTAACGACGCTAGCTCTAATATGGAATTAAAAAATCAAGATTTTGAAACTCAGGTCGAGAGACATGAAGAAATTAGCAAATTTGAGGAGGTAGTGGAGAAGAGCGTGTTAGTAAATTAAAATGTTCATACCTGGCTCGTGTGATATCGGATTTCTGTGTTCAAACATGCGAATCGAAGCTAACGACGCTAACTTTGATATGGAAATAAAAAATCCAGATTTTGAAACTCAGGTCAAGAGACATGAAGAAATTTGCAAATTTGAGGAGGAAGTGGAAAAGAGCGCGTTAGTAAATTAAAATGTTGATACCTGGATCGTGTGATATCGGATTTCTGTGTTCAAACATGCGAATCGAAGCTAACAACGCTAGCTCTGATATGGAATAAAAAAATCAAGATTTTGGAACTCAGGTCGAGAGACGTGAAGAAATTAGCAAATTTGAGGAGGAAGTGGAAAAGAGCGCGTTAGTAAATTAAAATGTTCATACCTGGATCGTGTGATATCGGATTTCTGTGTTCAAACATGCGAATCGAAGCTAACAACGCTAGTTCTGATATGGAATAAAAAAATCAAGATTTTGAAACTCAGGTCGAGAGACGTGAAAAAATTAGCAAATTTGAGGAGGAAGTGGAAAAGAGCGCGTTAGTAAATTAAAATGTTCATACCTGGATCGTGTGATATCGGATTTCTGTGTTCAAACATGCGAATCGAAGCTAACAACGCTAGCTCTGATATGGAATTAAAAAATCAAGATTTTGAAACTCAGGTCGAGAGACATGAAGAAATTAGCAAATTTGAGGAGGTAGTGGAGAAGAGCGTGTTAGTAAATTAAAATGTTCATACCTGGCTCCTGTGATATCGGATTTCTGTGTTCAAACATGCGAATCAAAGCTAACGACGCTAGCTTTGAAATGGAAATAAAAAATCCAGATTTTGAAACTCAGGTCAAGAGACATGAACAAATTTGCAAATTTGAGGAGGAAGTGGAAAAGAGCGCGTTAGTAAATTAAAATGTACATACCTGGATCGTGTGATATCGGATTTCTGTGTTCAAACATGCGAATCGAAGCTAACAACGCTAGCTCTGATATGGAATAAAAAAATCAAGATTTTGGAACTCAGGTCGAGAGACGTGAAGAAATTAGCAAATTTGAGGAGGGAGTTTAGAAGAGCGCATTAGTAAATTAAAATGTTCATACCTGGCTCCTGTGATATGGGATTTCTGTGTTCAAACATGCGAATCGAAGCTAACAACGCTAGCTCTAATATGGAATTAAAAAATCCAGATTTTGAAAATCAGGTCGAGAGACATGAAGAAATTAGCAAATTTGAGGAGGTAGTGGAAAAGAGGGCGTTAGTAAATTAAAATGTTCATACCTGGCTCGTGTGATATTGGATTTCTGTGATCAAACATGCGAATCGAAGCAAACAACGCTAGCTCTGATATGGAAATAAAAAATCAAGATTTTGAAAGTCAGCTCGAGAGACATGAAGAAATTAGCTAATTTGAGGCGGGAGTTTAGAAGAGCGCGTTAGTAAATTACAATGTTCATACCTGGCTCCTGTGATATCGGATTTCTGTGTTCAAACATGCGAATCGAAGCTAACAACGCTAGCTCTAATATGGAATTAAAAAATCTAGATTTTGAAACTCAGGTCGAGAGACATGAAGAAATTAGCAAATTTGAGGAGGGAGTTTAGAAGAGCGCGTTAGTAAATTAAAGTGTTCATACCTGGGTCCTGTGCTATGGGATTTCTGTGTTCAAACATGCTAATCGAAGCTAACGACGCTAGCTCTGATATGGAAATAAAAAATCAAGATTTTAAAACTCAGCTCGAGAGACATGAAGAGATTAGCAAGTTTGAGGAGGAAGTGGAGAAGGGCGCGTTAGTAATTTAAAATCTTCATACCTGGCTCGTGTGATATCGGATTTTTGTGTTCAAACATGGGAATCGAAGCAAACAATGCTAGCTCTGATATGGAAATAAAAAATCAAGATTTTGAAACTCAGGTCGAGAGACATGAAGAAATTAGCAAATTTAAGGCTGAAGTGGAGAAGAGCGCATTAGTAAATTAAAATGTTCATACCTCGCTCGTGTGATATCGGATTTCTGTGTTGAAACATGCGAATCGAAGCAATCAACTCTTGCTATGATATGGAATTAAACAATCAAGATTTTGAAACTCCGATCGAGAGACGTGAAGAAATTAGCAAATTTGAACAGGGAGTTTAGAAGAGCGCGTTAGTAAATTAAAATGTTCATACCATGCTCGTGTGATATCGGATTTCTGTGTTCAAACATGTGAATCGAAGCTAACAACGCTAGCTCTAATATTGAATTAAAAAATCCAGATTTTGAAACTCAGCTCAAGAGACATGAAGAAATTAGCAATTTTGAGGCTGAAGTGGAGAAGAGCGCGTTCGTTAATTAAAATGTTCATACCTAGCTCGTGTGATATTGGATTTCTGTGTTCAAACATGCGAATCGAAGCTAACAACGCTAGCTCTGATATGGAATTAAAACATCAAGATTTCGAAACTCAGCTCAAGAGACATGAAGAAATTAGCAAATTTGAGGAGGGAGTTTAGAAGAGCGCATTAGTAAATTAAAATGTTCATACCTGGCTCCTGTGATATCGGATTTTTGTGTACAAACGTGCGAATTGAAGCTGACAACGCTAGCTCTAATATGGAATTAAAAAATCAAGATTTTGAAACTCAGGTCGAGAGACATGACGAAATTACCAAATTTAAGGAGTGAGTTGGGAAGAGCTAGTAGGTAAATTAAAATGTTCATACCTGGCGAGAGTGATATCGGATTTTTGTGTTCAAACATGCGAATTGAAGCTATCAACGCTAGCTATGATATGGAATTAGAAAATCTAGATTTTGAAACTCAGGTCGAGAGACCAGACGAAATTACCAAATTTGAAGAGTGAGGTTCGAAGAGCTAGTAGGTAAATTAAAATTTTCATACCTGGCGAGCGTGATATCGGATTTTTGTGTTCAAACATGCGAATCGAAGCTAACAATGCTAGCTATAATATGGAATTAGAAAATCTAGAGACATGACGAAATTACCAAATTTGAGGAGTGAGTTGAGAGGAGCCCTTGAGTAAATTAAAATGTTCATACCTAGCTAGTGTGATATCGGATTTTTGTGTTCAAACATGCGAATCGAAGCTAACAACGCTAGCTATGATATGGAAGTAAAATATCAAGATTTTGAAACTCAGGTCGAGAGACATGACGAAATTACCAAATTTGAGGAGTGAGTTGAGAGGAGCCCTTGAGTAAATTAAAATGTTCATACCTAGGGAGTGTGATACCTTGCTCTTTTGTGTACAAACATGCGAATCGAAGCTAACAATGCTAGCTATGATAAGGAATTAAAAATTCGAGATTTTGAAACTCAGGTCGAGAAACATGACGAAATTACCCAATTTTAGTAGTGAGGTTGGAAGAGCTAGTAGGTAAATTAAAATGTTCATACCTGGCTCGTGTGATATCGGATTTTTGTGTTCAAACATGCGAATCGAAGCTAACAACGCTAGCTATGATATGGAATTAGAAAATCTAGATTTTGAAACTCAGGTCGAGAGACAAGACGAAATTACCAAATTTGAGGAGTGAGGTTCGAAGAGCTAGTAGGTAAATGAAAATGTTCATACCTGGCGACTGTGATATCGGATGTTTGTGCTCAAACATTCGAATCGAAGCTAACAACGCTAGCTATGATATGGAATTAAAAACTCAAGATTTTGAAACTCAGGTCCAGAGACATGACGAAATTACCAAATTTGAGGACTGAGTTGAGAGGAGCCCTTGAGTAAATTAAAATGTTCATACCTAGCGAGTGTGATATCGGTTTTTTGTGTTCAAACATGCGAATCGAAGCTAAGAACGCTAGCTATGATATGGAATTAAAATATCAAGATTTTGAAACTCAAGTCGAGAGACATGACGAAATTACCAAATTTGAGGAGTGAGGTTGGAAGAGCTAGTAGGTAAATTAAAATGTTCATACCTCGCGAGTGTGATATCGGATTTTTGTTTTCAAACATGCGAATCGAAGCTAATAACGCTAGCTATGAGATGGAATTAAAAAATCAAGATTTTCAAACTCAGGTCGAGAGACATGACGAAATTACCAAATTTGAGGAGTGAGTTGAGAGGAGCCCTTGAGTAAATTAAAATGTTCATACCTAGCGAGTATGATATCGGATTTTTGTGTACAAACATGCGAATCGAAGCTCACAACGCTAGCTATGATATGGAATTAAAAAATCAATATTTTGAAAACTCAGATCGAGAGACATGACGAAATTACCAAATTTGAGGAGTGAGGTTGGAAGAGCTAGTAGGTAAATTAAAATGTTCATACCTGGCTCGTGTGATATCGGATTTTTGTGTTCAAACATGCGAATCGAAGCTAATAACGCTAGCTATGATATGGAATTAAAAAATCAAGATTTGGAAACTCAGGTCGAGAGGCATGACGAAATTACCAAATTTGAGTAGTGAGTTGAGAGGAGCACTTGAGTAAATTAAAATGTTCATACCTAGCAAGTGTGATATCGGCTTTTTCTGTACAAACATGCGAATCGAAGCTAACAACGCTAGCTCTGATATGGAATTAAAAAATCAAGATTTTGAAACTCAGGTCGAGAGACATGATGAAATTACCAAATTTGAGGAGTGAGTTGGGAAGAGCTAGTAGGTAAATTAAAATGTTCATACCTGGCTCGTGTGATATCGCATTTTTGTGTTCAAACATGCGAATCGAAGCTAACAATGCTAGCTATGAAATGGAATTAAAAAATCAAGATTTTGAAACTCAGGTCGAGAGACAAGACGAAATTACCAAATTTGAGGAGTGAGGTTGGAAGAGCTAGTAGGAAAATTAAAATGTTCATACCTAGCAAGTGTGATATCGGATTTTTGTGTACAAACATGCGAATCGAAGCTAACAACGCTAGCTATGATATGGAATTAAAATATAAAGATTTTGAAACTCAGGTCGAGAGACATGACGAAATTACCAAATTAGAGGAGTGAGTTGAGAGGAGCCCTTGAGTAAATTAAAATGTTCATACCTATCGAGTGTGATATCGGATTTTGGTGTACAAACATGCGAATCGAAGCTAACAATGCTAGCTCTGATATGGAATTAGAAAATCTAGATTTTTAGACTCAGGTCGAGAGACATGACGAAATTACCAAATTAGAGGAGTGAGTTGAGACGAGCCCTTGAGTAAATTAAAATGTTCATACCTAGCGAGTGTGATATCGGCTTTTTATGTACAAACATGCGAATCGAAGCTAACAACGCTAGCTCTGATATGGAGTTAAAAAATCAAGATTTTGAAACTCAGGTCGAGAGACATAACGAAATTACCAAATTTGAGGAGTGAGGTTGGAAGAGCTAGTAGGTAAATTAAAATGTTCATACCTGGCGAGTGTGATATCGGATGTTTGTGCTCAAACTTGCGAATCGAAGCTAACAACGCTAGCTATTATATGGAATTAAAAAATCAAGATTTTGAAACTCAGGTCGAGCGACATGAAGAAATTACCAAATTTGAGTAGTGAGTTGAGAGGAGCACTTGAGTAAATTAAAATGTTCATACCTGGCTCGTGTGATATCGGATTTTTGTGTTCAAACATGCGAATCGAAGCTAACAATGCTAGCTATGATATGGAATTAAAAAATCAAGATTTTGAAACTCAGGTCGAGAGACATGACGAAATTACCAAATTTGAGGAGTGAGGTTCGAAGAGCTAGTAGGTAAATGAAAATGTTCATACGTGGCGAGTGTGATATCGGATGTTTGTGCTCAAACATTCGAATCGAAGCTAACAACGCTAGCTATGATATGGAATTAAAAAATCAAGATTTTGAAACTCAGGTCCAGAGACATGACGAAATTACCAAATTTGAGGAGTGAGTTGAGAGGAGCCCTTGAGTAAATTAAAATGTTCATACCTAGCAAGTGTGATATCGGATTTTTGTGTTCAAACATGCGAATCGAAGCTAACAACGCTAGATATGATATGGAATTAAAAGGTCAAGATTTTCAAACTCAGGTCGAGAGACATGACGAAATTACAAAATTTGTGGAGTGAGTTGAGAGGAGCCCTTGAGTAAATTAAAATGTTCATACCTAGCGAGTGTGATATCGGATTTTTGTGTACAAACATGCGAATCGAAGCTCACAACGCTAGCTATGATATGGAATTAAAAAATCAAGATTTGGAAACTCAGGTGGAGAGGCATGACGAAATTACCAAATTTGAGTAGTGAGTTGAGAGGAGCACTTGAGTAAATTAAAATGTTCATACCTAGCAAGTGTGATATCGGATTTTTGTGTTCAAACATGCGAATCGAAGCTAACAACGCTAGATATGATATGGAATTAAAAAGTCAAGATTTTCAAACTCAGGTCGAGAGACATGACGAAATTACCACATTTGAGGAGTGAGTTGAGAGGAGCCCTTGAGTAAATTAAAATGTTCATACCTAGCGAGTGTGATATCGGATTTTTGTGTACAAACATGCGAATCGAAGCTCACAACGCTAGCTATGATATAGAATTAAAATATCAAGATTTTGAAACTCAAGTCGAGAGACATGACGAAATTAGCAAATTTGAGGAGTGAGTTGAGAGGAGCACTTGAGTAAATTAAAATGTTCATACCTACCAAGTGTGATATCGGATTTTTGTGTACAAACATGCGAATCGAAGCTAACAACGCTAGCTCTGATATGGAATTAAAAAATCAAGATTTTGAAATTCAGGTCGAGAGACATGACAAAATTACCAAATTAGAGGAGTGAGTTGGGAAGAGCTAGTAGGTAAATTAAAATGTTCATACCTGGCGAGTATGATATCGGATGTTTGTGCTCAAACATGCGAATCGAAGCTAACAACGCTAGCTATGATATGGAATTAAAAAATCAAGATTTTGAAATTCAGGTCGAGAGACATGACGAAATTACCAAATTTGAGGAGTGAGTTGAGAGGAGCCCTTGAGTAAATCAAAATGTTCATACCTAGCGAGTGTGATATCGGATTTTTGTGTACAAACATGCGAATCGAAGCTCACAACGCTAGCTATGATATGGAATTAAAAAATCAAGATTTTGAAAACTCAGATCGAGAGACATGACGAAATTACCAAATTTGAGGAGTGAGTTGGGAAGAGCTAGTAGGTAAATTAAAATGTTCATACCTGGCTCGTGTGATATCGGATTTTTGTGTTCAAACATGCGAATCGAAGCTAACAACGCTAGCTATGATATGGAATTAAAAAATCAAGATTTTGAAACTCAGGTCGAGAGACATGACGAAATTACCAAATTTGAGGAGTGAGTTGAGAGGAGCCCTTGAGTAAATTAAAATGTTCATACCTAGCGAGTGTGATATCGGATTTTTGTGTACAAACATGCGAATCGAAGCTCACAACGCTAGCTATGATATGGAATTAAAAAATCAAGATTTTGAAAACTCAGATCGAGAGACATGACGAAATTACCAAATTTGAGGAGTGAGTTGGGAAGAGCTAGTAGGTAAATTAAAATGTTCATACCTGGCTCGTGTGATATCCGATTTTTGTGTACAAACGTGCGAATCGAAGTTGACAACGTTAGCTATGATATGGAATTAAAAAATCAAGATTTTGAAACTCAGGTCGAGAGACATGACGAAATTACCAAATTTGAGGAGTGAGGTTCGAAGAGCTAGTAGGTAAATGAAAATGTTCATACGTGGCGAGTGTGATATCGGATGTTTGTGCTCAAACATTCGAATCGAAGCTAACAACGCTAGCTATGATATGGAATTAAAAAATCAAGATTTTGAAACTCAGGTCAAGAGACATGACGAAATTACCAAATTTTAGGAGTGAGTTGAGAGGAGCCCTTGAGTAAATTAAAATGTTCATACCTAGCGAGTGTGATATCGGTTTTTTGTGTTCAAACATGCGAATCGAAGCAAACAACGCTAGCTATGATATGGAATTAAAATATCAAGATTTTGAGACTCAAGTCGAGAGACATGACGAAATTAGCAAATTTGAGGAGTGAGTTGAGAGGAGCACTTGAGTAAATTAAAATGTTCATACCTAGCAAGTGTGATATCGGCTTTTTGTGTACAAACATGCCAATTAAAGCTGACAACGCTAGCTCTGATATGGAATTAAAAAATCAAGATTTTGAAACTCAGGTCGAGAGACATGACAAAATTACCAAATTAGAGGAGTGAGTTGGGAAGAGCACTTGAGTAAATTAAAATGTTCATACCTGGCGAGTATGATATCGGATGTTTGTGCTCAAACATGCGAATCGAAGCTAACAACGCTAGCTATGATATGGAATTAGAAAATCTAGATTTTGAGACTCAGGTCGAGAGACATGACGAAATTACAAAATTAGAGGAGTGAGTTGAGACGAGCCCTTGAGTAAATTAAAATGTTCATACCTAGCGAGTGTGATATCGGCTTTTTATGTACAAACATGCGAATCGAAGCTAACAACGCTAGCTCTGATATGGAATTAAAAAATCAAGATTTTGAAACTCAGGTCGAGAGACATAACGAAATTACCAAATTTGAGGAGTGAGGTTGGAAGAGCTAGTAGGTAAATTAAAATGTTCATACCTGGCGAGTGTGATATCGGATGTTTGTGCTCAAACATGCGAATCGAAGCTAACAACGCTAGTTATGATATGGAATTAAAAAATCAAGATTTTGAAACTCAGGTCGAGCGACATGAAGAAATTACCAAATTTGAGTAGTGAGTTGAGAGGAGCACTTGAGTAAATTAAAATGTTCATACCTAGCAAGTGTGATATCGGATTTTTGTGTTCAAACATGCGAATCGAAGCTAACAACGCTAGCTATGATATGGAATTAAAAAATCAAGATTTTGAAACTCAGGTCGAGAGACATGATGAAATTACCAAATTTGAGGAGTGAGTTGGGAAGAGCTAGTAGGTAAATTAAAATGTTCATACCTGGCGAGTATGATATCGGATGTTTGTGCTCAAACATGCGAATCGAAGCTAACAACGCTAGCTATGATATGGAATTAAAAAATCAAGATTTTGAAATTCAGGTCGAGAGACATGACGAAATTACCAAATTTGAGGAGTGAGTTGAGAGGAGCCCTTGAGTAAATCAAAATGTTCATACCTAGCGAGTGTGATATCGGATTTTTGTGTACAAACATGCGAATCGAAGCTCACAACGCTAGCTATGATATGGAATTAAAAAATCAAGATTTTGAAAACTCAGATCGAGAGACATGACGAAATTACCAAATTTGAGGAGTGAGTTGGGAAGAGCTAGTAGGTAAATTAAAATGTTCATACCTGGCTCGTGTGATATCGGATTTTTGTGTTCAAACATGCGAATCGAAGCTAACAACGCTAGCTATGATATGGAATTAAAAAATCAAGATTTTGAAACTCAGGTCGAGAGACATGACGAAATTACCAAATTTGAGGAGTGAGTTGGGAAGAGCTAGTAGGTAAATTAAAATGTTCATACCTGGCTCGTGTGATATCGGATTTTTGTGTTCAAACATGCGAATCGAAGCTAACAACGCTAGCTATGATATGGAATTAAAAAATCAAGATTTTGAAACTCAGGTCGAGAGACATGACGAAATTACCAAATTTGAGGAGTGAGTTGAGAGGAGCCCTTGAGTAAATTAAAATGTTCATACCTAGCGAGTGTGATATCGGATTTTTGTGTACAAACATGCGAATCGAAGCTCACAACGCTAACTATGATATGGAATTAAAAAATCAAGATTTTGAAAACTCAGATCGAGAGACATGACGAAATTACCAAATTTGAGGAGTGAGTTGGGAAGAGCTAGTAGGTAAATTAAAATGTTCATACCTGGCTCGTGTGATATCAGATTTTTGTGTACAAACGTGCGAATCGAAGTTGACAACGTTAGCTATGATATGGAATTAAAAAATCAAGATTTTGAAACTCAGGTCGAGAGACATGACGAAATTACCAAATTTGAGGAGTGAGGTTCGAAGAGCTAGTAGGTAAATGAAAATGTTCATACGTGGCGAGTGTGATATCGGATGTTTGTGCTCAAACATTCGAATCGAAGCTAACAACGCTAGCTATGATATGGAATTAAAAAATCAAGATTTTGAAACTCAGGTCAAGAGACATGACGAAATTACCAAATTTTAGGAGTGAGTTGAGAGGAGCCCTTGAGTAAATTAAAATGTTCATACCTAGCGAGTGTGATATCGGTTTTTTGTGTTCAAACATGCGAATCGAAGCAAACAACGCTAGCTATGATATGGAATTAAAATATCAAGATTTTGAGACTCAAGTCGAGAGACATGACGAAATTAGCAAATTTGAGGAGTGAGTTGAGAGGAGCACTTGAGTAAATTAAAATGTTCATACCTAGCAAGTGTGATATCGGCTTTTTGTGTACAAACATGCCAATTAAAGCTGACAACGCTAGCTCTGATATGGAATTAAAAAATCAAGATTTTGAAACTCAGGTCGAGAGACATGACAAAATTACCAAATTAGAGGAGTGAGTTGGGAAGAGCACTTGAGTAAATTAAAATGTTCATACCTGGCGAGTATGATATCGGATGTTTGTGCTCAAACATGCGAATCGAAGCTAACAACGCTAGCTATGATATGGAATTAGAAAATCTAGATTTTGAGACTCAGGTCGAGAGACATGACGAAATTACAAAATTAGAGGAGTGAGTTGAGACGAGCCCTTGAGTAAATTAAAATGTTCATACCTAGCGAGTGTGATATCGGCTTTTTATGTACAAACATGCGAATCGAAGCTAACAACGCTAGCTCTGATATGGAATTAAAAAATCAAGATTTTGAAACTCAGGTCGAGAGACATAACGAAATTACCAAATTTGAGGAGTGAGGTTGGAAGAGCTAGTAGGTAAATTAAAATGTTCATACCTGGCGAGTGTGATATCGGATGTTTGTGCTCAAACATGCGAATCGAAGCTAACAACGCTAGTTATGATATGGAATTAAAAAATCAAGATTTTGAAACTCAGGTCGAGCGACATGAAGAAATTACCAAATTTGAGTAGTGAGTTGAGAGGAGCACTTGAGTAAATTAAAATGTTCATACCTAGCAAGTGTGATATCGGATTTTTGTGTTCAAACATGCGAATCGAAGCTAACAACGCTAGCTATGATATGGAATTAAAAAGTCAAGATTTTCAAACTCAGGTCGAGAGACATGACGAAATTACCAAATTTGAGGAGTGAGTTGAGAGGAGCCCTTGAGTAAATTAAAATGTTCATACCTAGCGAGTGTGATATCGGATTTTTGTGTACAAACATGCGAATCGAAGCTCACAACGCTAGCTATGATATAGAATTAAAATATCAAGATTTTGAAACTCAAGTCGAGAGACATGACGAAATTAGCAAATTTGAGGAGTGAGTTGAGAGGAGCACTTGAGTAAATTAAAATGTTCATACCTACCAAGTGTGATATCGGATTTTTGTGTACAAACATGCGAATCGAAGCTAACAACGCTAGCTCTGATATGGAATTAAAAAATCAAGATTTTGA
The DNA here is from genome assembly GCF_043228905.1 of Azolla caroliniana. NCBI lineage: Eukaryota > Viridiplantae > Streptophyta > Polypodiopsida > Salviniales > Salviniaceae > Azolla > Azolla caroliniana. Next base: position 58,739 of record NW_028230562.1, on the reverse strand, counting down.
AATTCAGGTCGAGAGACATGACAAAATTACCAAATTAGAGGAGTGAGTTGGGAAGAGCTAGTAGGTAAATTAAAATGTTCATACCTGGCGAGTATGATATCGGATGTTTGTGCTCAAACATGCGAATCGAAGCTAACAACGCTAGCTATGATATGGAATTAAAAAATCAAGATTTTGAAATTCAGGTCGAGAGACATGACGAAATTACCAAATTTGAGGAGTGAGTTGAGAGGAGCCCTTGAGTAAATCAAAATGTTCATACCTAGCGAGTGTGATATCGGATTTTTGTGTACAAACATGCGAATCGAAGCTCACAACGCTAGCTATGATATGGAATTAAAAAATCAAGATTTTGAAAACTCAGATCGAGAGACATGACGAAATTACCAAATTTGAGGAGTGAGTTGGGAAGAGCTAGTAGGTAAATTAAAATGTTCATACCTGGCTCGTGTGATATCGGATTTTTGTGTTCAAACATGCGAATCGAAGCTAACAACGCTAGCTATGATATGGAATTAAAAAATCAAGATTTTGAAACTCAGGTCGAGAGACATGACGAAATTACCAAATTTGAGGAGTGAGTTGAGAGGAGCCCTTGAGTAAATTAAAATGTTCATACCTAGCGAGTGTGATATCGGATTTTTGTGTACAAACATGCGAATCGAAGCTCACAACGCTAGCTATGATATGGAATTAAAAAATCAAGATTTTGAAAACTCAGATCGAGAGACATGACGAAATTACCAAATTTGAGGAGTGAGTTGGGAAGAGCTAGTAGGTAAATTAAAATGTTCATACCTGGCTCGTGTGATATCGGATTTTTGTGTACAAACGTGCGAATCGAAGTTGACAACGTTAGCTATGATATGGAATTAAAAAATCAAGATTTTGAAACTCAGGTCGAGAGACATGACGAAATTACCAAATTTGAGGAGTGAGGTTCGAAGAGCTAGTAGGTAAATGAAAATGTTCATACGTGGCGAGTGTGATATCGGATGTTTGTGCTCAAACATTCGAATCGAAGCTAACAACGCTAGCTATGATATGGAATTAAAAAATCAAGATTTTGAAACTCAGGTCCAGAGACATGACGAAATTACCAAATTTTAGGAGTGAGTTGAGAGGAGCCCTTGAGTAAATTAAAATGTTCATACCTAGCGAGTGTGATATCGGTTTTTTGTGTTCAAACATGCGAATCGAAGCAAACAACGCTAGCTATGATATGGAATTAAAATATCAAGATTTTGAGACTCAAGTCGAGAGACATGACGAAATTAGCAAATTTGAGGAGTGAGTTGAGAGGAGCACTTGAGTAAATTAAAATGTTCATACCTAGCAAGTGTGATATCCGCTTTTTGTGTACAAACATGCGAATTAAAGCTGACAACGCTAGCTCTGATATGGAATTAAAAAATCAAGATTTTGAAACTCAGGTCGAGAGACATGACAAAATTACCAAATTAGAGGAGTGAGTTGGGAAGAGCACTTGAGTAAATTAAAATGTTCATACCTGGCGAGTATGATATCGGATGTTTGTGCTCAAACATGCGAATCAAAGCTAACAACGCTAGCTATGATATGGAATTAGAAAATCTAGATTTTGAGACTCAGGTCGAGAGACATGACGAAATTACAAAATTAGAGGAGTGAGTTGAGACGAGCCCTTGAGTAAATTAAAATGTTCATACCTAGCGAGTGTGATATCGGCTTTTTATGTACAAACATGCGAATCGAAGCTAACAACGCTAGCTCTGATATGGAATTAAAAAATCAAGATTTTGAAACTCAGGTCGAGAGACATAACGAAATTACCAAATTTGAGGAGTGAGGTTGGAAGAGCTAGTAGGTAAATTAAAATGTTCATACCTGGCGAGTGTGATATCGGATGTTTGTGCTCAAACATGCGAATCGAAGCTAACAACGCTAGTTATGATATGGAATTAAAAAATCAAGATTTTGAAACTCAGGTCGAGCGACATGAAGAAATTACCAAATTTGAGTAGTGAGTTGAGAGGAGCACTTGAGTAAATTAAAATGTTCATACCTAGCAAGTGTGATATCGGATTTTTGTGTTCAAACATGCGAATCGAAGCTAACAACGCTAGATATGATATGGAATTAAAAAGTCAAGATTTTCAAACTCAGGTCGAGAGACATGATGAAATTACAAAATTTGAGGAGTGAGGTTCGAAGAGCTAGTAGGTAAATGAAAATGTTCATACGTGGCGAGTGTGATATCGGATGTTTGTGCTCAAATATTCGAATCGAAGCTAACAACGCTAGCTATGATATGGAATTAAAAAATCAAGATTTTGAAACTCAGGTCCAGAGACATGACGAAATTACCAAATTTTAGGAGTGAGTTGAGAGGAGCCCTTGAGTAAATTAAAATGTTCATACCTAGCGAGTGTGATATCGGTTTTTTGTGTTCAAACATGCGAATCGAAGCAAACAACGCTAGCTATGATATGGAATTAAAATATCAAGATTTTGAGACTCAAGTCGAGAGACATGACGAAATTAGCAAATTTGAGGAGTGAGTTGAGAGGAGCACTTGAGTAAATTAAAATGTTCATACCTGGCAAGTGTGATATCGGCTTTTTGTGTACAAACATGCAAATTAAAGCTGACAACGCTAGCTCTGATATGGAATTAAAAAATCAAGATTTTGAAACTCAGGTCGAGAGACATGACAAAATTACCAAATTAGAGGAGTGAGTTGGGAAGAGCTAGTAGGTAAATTAAAATGTTCATACCTGGCGAGTATGATATCGGATGTTTGTGCTCAAACATGCGAATCGAAGCTAACAACGCTAGCTATGATATGGAATTAGAAAATCTAGATTTTGAGACTCAGGTCGAGAGACATGACGAAATTACAAAATTAGAGGAGTGAGTTGAGACGAGCCCTTGAGTAAATTAAAATGTTCATACCTAGCGAGTGTGATATCGGCTTTTTATGTACAAACATGCGAATCGAAGCTAACAACGCTAGCTCTGATATGGAATTAAAAAATCAAGATTTTGAAACTCAGGTCGAGAGACATAACGAAATTACCAAATTTGAGGAGTGAGGTTGGAAGAGCTAGTAGGTAAATTAAAATGTTCATACCTGGCGAGTGTGATATCGGATGTTTGTGCTCAAACATGCGAATCGAAGCTAACAACGCTAGCTATGATATGGAATTAAAAAATCAAGATTTTGAAACTCAGGTCGAGCGACATGAAGAAATTACCAAATTTGAGTAGTGAGTTGAGAGGAGCACTTGAGTAAATTAAAATGTTCATACCTAGCAAGTGTGATATCGGATTTTTGTGTTCAAACATGCGAATCGAAGCTAACAACGCTAGATATGATATGGAATTAAAAAGTCAAGATTTTCAAACTCAGGTCGAGAGACATGACGAAATTACAAAATTTGAGGAGTGAGTTGAGAGGAGCCCTTGAGTAAATTAAAATGTTCATACCTAGCGAGTGTGATATCGGATTTTTGTGTACAAACATGCGAATCGAAGCTCACAACGCTAGCTATGATATGGAATTAAAAAATCAAGATTTGGAAACTCAGGTCGAGAGGCATGACGAAATTACCAAATTTGAGTAGTGAGTTGAGAGGAGCACTTGAGTAAATTAAAATGTTCATACCTAGCAAGTGTGATATCGGATTTTTGTGTTCAAACATGCGAATCGAAGCTAACAACGCTAGATATGATATGGAATTAAAAAGTCAAGATTTTCAAACTCAGGTCGAGAGACATGACGAAATTACTAAATTTGAGGAGTGAGTTGAGAGGAGCCCTTGAGTAAATTAAAATGTTCATACCTAGCGAGTGTGATATCGGATTTTTGTGTACAAACATGCGAATCGAAGCTCACAACGCTAGCTATGATATAGAATTAAAATATCAAGATTTTGAAACTCAAGTCGAGAGACATGACGAAATTAGCAAATTTGAGGAGTGAGTTGAGAGGAGCACTTGAGTAAATTAAAATGTTTATACCTACCAAGTGTGATATCGGATTTTTGTGTACAAACATGCGAATCGAAACTAACAACGCTAGCTCTGATATGGAATTAAAAAATCAAGATTTTGAAATTCAGGTCGAGAGACATGACAAAATTACCAAATTAGAGGAGTGAGTTGGGAAGAGCTAGTAGGTAAATTAAAATGTTCATACCTGGCGAGTATGATATCGGATGTTTGTGCTCAAACATGCGAATCGAAGCTAACAACGCTAGCTATGATATGGAATTAAAAAATCAAGATTTTGAAACTCAGGTCGAGAGACATGACGAAATTACCAAATTAGAGGAGTGAGTTGAGAGGAGCCCTTGAGTAAATTAAAATGTTCATACCTACCAAGTGTGATATCGGATTTTTGTGTACAAACGTGCGAATCGAAGTTGACAACGTTAGCTATGATATGGAATTAAAAAATCAAGATTTTGTAACTCAGGCCGAGAGACATGACGAAATAACCAAATTTGAGGAGTGAGTTGGGAAGAGCTAGTAGGTAAATTAAAATGTTCATACCTGGCGAGTGTGATATCGGATTTTTGTGTTCAAACATGCGAATCGAAGCTAACAACGCTAGCTATGATATGGAATTAAAAAATCAAGATTTTGAAACTCAGGTCGAGAGACATGACGAAATTACCAAATTTGAGGAGTGAGTTGAGAGGAGCCCTTGAGTAAATTAAAATGTTCATACCTAGCGAGTGTGATATCGGATTTTTGTGTACAAACATGCGAATCGAAGCTCACAACGCTAGCTATGATATGGAATTAAAAAATCAAGATTTTGAAAACTCAGATCGAGAGACATGACGAAATTACCAAATTTGAGGAGTGAGTTGGGAAGAGCTAGTAGGTAAATTAAAATGTTCATACCTGGCTCGTGTGATATCGGATTTTTGTGTTCAAACATGCGAATCGAAGCTAACAATGCTAGCTATGATATGGAATTAAAAAATCAAGATTTTGAAACTCAGGTCGAGAGACATGACGAAATTACCAAATTTGAGGAGTGAGGTTCGAAGAGCTAGTAGGTAAATGAAAATGTTCATACGTGGCGAGTGTGATATCGGATGTTTGTGCTCAAACATTCGAATCGAAGGTAACAACGCTAGCTATGATATGGAATTAAAAAATCAAGATTTTGAAACTCAGGTCCAGAGACATGACGAAATTACCAAATTTGAGGAGTGAGTTGAGAGGAGCCCTTGAGTAAATTAAAATGTTCATACCTAGCGAGTGTGATATCGGTTTTTTGTGTTCAAACATGCGAATCGAAGCAAACAACGCTAGCTATGATATGGAATTAAAATATCAAGATTTTGAGACTCAAGTCGAGAGACATGACGAAATTAGCAAATTTGAGGAGTCAGTTGAGAGGAGCACTTGAGTAAATTAAAATGTTCATACCTAGCAAGTGTGATATCGGCTTTTTGTGTACAAACATGCGAATCAAAGCTGACAACGCTAGCTCTGATATGGAATTAAAAAATCAAGATTTTGAAACTCAGGTCGAGAGACATGACAAAATTACCAAATTAGAGGAGTGAGTTGGGAAGAGCTAGTAGGTAAATTAAAATGTTCATACATGGCGAGTATGATATCGGATGTTTGTGCTCAAACATGCGAATCGAAGCTAACAACGCTAGCTATGATATGGAATTAGAAAATCTAGATTTTGAGACTCAGGTCGAGAGACATGACAAAATTACCAAATTAGAGGAGTGAGTTGAGAGGAGCCCTTGAGTAAATTAAAATGTTCATACCTAGCGAGTGTGATATCGGCTTTTTATGTACAAACATGCGAATCGAAGCTAACAACGCTAGCTCTGATATGGAATTAAAAAATCAAGATTTTGAAACTCAGGTCGAGAGACATAACGAAATTACCAAATTTGAGGAGTGAGGTTGGAAGAGCTAGTAGGTAAATTAAAATGTTCATACCTGGCGAGTGTGATATCGGATGTTTGTGCTCAAACATGCGAATCGAAGCTAACAACGCTAGCTATGACATGGAATTAAAAAATCAAGATTTTGAAACTCAGGTCGAGCGACATGAAGAAATTACCAAATTTGAGTAGTGAGTTGAGAGGAGCACTTGAGTAAATTAAAATGTTCATACCTAGCAAGTGTGATATCGGCTTTTTGTGTACAAACATGCGAATTAAAGCTGACAACGCTAGCTCTGATATGGAATTAAAAAATCAAGATTTTGAAACTCAGGTCGAGAGACATGACGAAATTACCAAATTTGAGGAGTGAGTTGGGAAGAGCTAGTAGGAAAATTAAAATGTTCATACCTGGCGAGTGTGATATCGGATTTTTGTGTTCAAACATGGAATCGAAGCTAACAACGCTAGCTATAATATGGAATTAAAAAATCAAGATTTTGAAACTCAGGTCAAGAGAAGTTGGAAGAGCTAGTAGGTAAATTAAAATGTTCATACCTGGCGAGTATGATATCGAAGATTTGTGCTCAAACATGCGAATCGAAGCTAACAACGCTAGCTATGATATGGAATTAAAAAATCAAGATTTTGAAACTCAGGTCGAGAGACATGACGAAATTACCAAATTAGAGGAGTGAGTTGAGAGCAGCCCTTGAGTAAATTAAAATGTTCATACCTAGCGAGTGTGATATCGGATTTTTGTGTACAAACGTGCGAATCGAAGCTGACAACGCTAGCTATGATATGGAATTAAGAAATCAAGATTTTCAAACTCAGGTCGAGAGACATGACGAAATAAACAAATTTGAGGAGTGAGTTGGGAAGAGCTACTAGGTAAATTAAAATGTTCATACCTGGCGAGTGTGATATCGGATTTTTGTGTTCAAACATGCGAATCGAAGCTAACAACGCTAGCTATGATATGGAATTAAAAAGTCAAGATTTTCAAACTCAAGTCGACAGACATGACGAAATTACAAAATTTGAGGAGTGAGTTGAGAGGAGCCCTTGAGTAAATTAAAATGTTCATACCTAGCGAGTGTGATATCGGATTTTTGTGTACAAACATGCGATTCGAAGCTCACAACGCTAGCTATGATATGGAATTAAAAAATCAATATTTTGAAAACTCAGATCGAGAGACATGACGAAATTACCAAATTTGAGGAGTGAGGTTGGAAGAGCTAGTAGGTAAATTAAAATGTTCATACCTGGCTCGTGTGATATCGGATTTTTGTGTTCAAACATGCGAATCGAAGCTAATAACGCTAGCTATGATATGGAATTAAAAAATCAAGATTTGGAAACTCAGGTCAAGAGAAGTTGGAAGAGCTAGTAGGTAAATTAAAATGTTCATAGCTGGCGAGTATGATATCGGATGTTTGTGCTCAAACATGCGAATCGAAGCTAACAACGCTAGCTATGATATGAAATTAAAAAATCAAGATTTTGAAACTCAGGTCGAGAGACATGAAGAAATTACCAAATTAGAGGAGTGAGTTGAGAGGAGCCCTTGAGTAAATTAAAATGTTCATACCTAGCGAGTGTGATATCGGATTTTTGTGTACAAACGTGCGAATCGAAGTTGACAACGTTAGCTATGATATGGAATTAAAAAATCAAGATTTTGAAACTCAGGCCGAGAGACATGACGAAATAACCAAATTTGAGGAGTGAGTTGGGAGGAGCCCTTGAGTAAATTAAAATGTTCATACCTAGCGAGTGTGATATCGGTTTTTTGTGTTCAAACATGCGAATCGAAGCCTACAACGCTAGCTATGATATGGAATTAAAAAATCAAGATTTTCAAACTCAGGTCGAGAGACATGACGAAATTACCAAATTTGAGGAGTGAGTTGAGAGGAGCCCTTGAGTAAATTAAAATGTTCATCCCTAGCGAGTGTGATATCGGATTTTTGTGTACAAACATGCGAATCGAAGCTCACAACGCTAGCTATGATATGGAATTAAAAAATCAAGATTTGGAAACTCAGGTCGAGAGGCATGACGAAATTACCAAATTTGAGTAGTGAGTTGAGAGGAGCACTTGAGTAAATTAAAATGTTCATACCTAGCAAGTGTGATATCGGCTTTTTGTGTACAAACATGCGAATCGAAGCTAACACTGCTAGCTATGATATGTAATTAAAAAATCAAGATTTTGAAACTCAGGTCGAGAGACATGACAAAATTACCAAATTAGAGGAGTGAGTTGGGAAGAGCTAGTAGGTAAATTGAAATGTTCATACCTGGCGAGTGTGATATCGGATTTTTGTGTTCAAACATGCGAATCGAAGCTAATAACGCTAGCTATGATATGGAATTAAAAAATCAAGATTTGGAAACTCAGGTCAAGAGAAGTTGGAAGAGCTAGTAGGTAAATTAAAATGTTCATAGCTGGCGAGTATGATATCGGATGTTTGTGCTCAAACATGCGAATCGAAGCTAACAACGCTAGCTATGATATGGAATTAAAAAATCAAGATTTTGAAACTCAGGTCGAGATACATGACGAAATTACCAAATTAGAGGAGTGAGTTGAGAGGAGCCCTTGAGTAAATTAAAATGTTCATACCTAGCGAGTGTGATATCGGATTTTTGTGTACAAACGTGCGAATCGAAGTTGACAACGTTAGCTATGATATGGAATTAAAAAATCAAGATTTTGAAACTCAGGCCGAGAGACATGACGAAATAACCAAATTTGAGGAGTGAGTTGGGAGGAGCCCTTGAGTAAATTAAAATGTTCATACCTAGCGAGTGTGATATCGGTTTTTTGTGTTCAAACATGCGAATCGAAGCTAACAACGCTAGATATGTTATGGAATTAAAAAGTCAAGATTTTCAAACTCAGGTCGAGAGACATGACGAAATTACAAAATTTGAGGAGTGAGTTGAGAGAAGCCCTTGAGTAAATTAAAATGTTCATACCTATCGAGTGTGATATCGGATTTTTGTGTACAAACATGCGAATCGAAGCTCACAACGCTAGCTATGATATGGAATTAAAAAATCAAGATTTGGAAACTCAGGTCGAGAGGCATGACGAAATTACCAAATTTGAGTAGTGAGTTGAGAGGAGCACTTGAGTAAATTAAAATGTTCATACCTAGCAAGTGTGATATCGGCTTTTTGTGTACAAACATGCGAATCGAAGCTAACACTGCTAGCTATGATATGGAATTAAAAAATCAAGATTTTGAAACTCAGGTCGAGAGACATGACAAAATTACCAAATTAGAGGAGTGAGTTGGGAAGAGCTAGTAGGTAAATTGAAATGTTCATACCTGGCGAGTATTATATCGGATGTTTGTGCTCAAACATGCGAATCGAAGCTAACAACGCTAGCTATGATATGGAATTAAAAAATCAATATTTTGAATCTCAGGTCGAGAGACATGACGAAATTACCAAATTAGAGGAGTGAGTTGAGAGGAGCCCTTGAGTAAATTAAAATGTTCATACCTAGCGAGTGTGATATCGGATTTTTGTGTACAAACGTGCGAATCGAAGATGACAACGTTAGCTATGATATGGAATTAAAAAATCAAGATTTTGAAACTCAGGTCCAGAGACATGACGAAATTACCAAATTTGAGGAGTGAGTTGAGAGGAGCCCTTGAGTAAATTAAAATGTTCATACCTAGCGAGTGTGATATCGGTTTTTTGTGTTCAAACATGCGAATCGAAGCTAACAACGCTAGATATGATATGGAATTAAAAAGTCAAGATTTTCAAACTCAGGTCGAGAGACATGACGAAATTACAAAATTTGAGGAGTGAGTTGAGAGGAGCCCTTGAGTAAATTAAAATGTTCATACCTAGCGAGTGTGATATCGGATTTTTGTGTACAAACATGCGAATCGAAGCTCACAACGCTAGCTATGATATGGAATTAAAAAATCAAGATTTGGAAACTCAGGTCGAGAGGCATGACGAAATTACCAAATTTGAGTAGTGAGTTGAGAGGAGCACTTGAGTAAATTAAAATGTTCATACCTAGCAAGTGTGATATCGGCTTTTTGTGTACAAACATGCGAATCAAAGCTGACAACGCTAGCTCTGATATGGAATTAAAAAATCAAGATTTTGAAACTCAGGTCGAGAGACATGACAAAATTACCAAATTAGAGGAGTGAGTTGGGAAGAGCTAGTAGGTAAATTAAAATGTTCATACCTGGCGAGTATGATATCGGATGTTTGTGCTCAAACTTGCGAATCGAAGCTAACAACGCTAGCTATGATATGGAATTAAAAAATCAAGATTTTGAAACTCAGGTCGAGCGACATGAAGAAATTACCAAATTTGAGTAGTGAGTTGAGAGGAGCACTTGAGTAAATTAAAATGTTCATACCTAGCAAGTGTGATATCGGATTTTTGTGTTCAAACATGCGAATCGAAGCTAACAACGCTAGATATGATATGGAATTAAAAAGTCAAGATTTTCAAACTCAGGTCGAGAGACATGACGAAATTACAAAATTTGAGGAGTGAGTTGAGAGGAGCCCTTGAGTAAATTAAAATGTTCATACCTAGCGAGTGTGATATCGGATTTTTGTGTACAAACATGCGAATCGAAGCTCACAACGCTACCTATGATATGGAATTAAAAAATCAAGATTTGGAAACTCAGGTCGAGAGGCATGACGAAATTACCAAATTTGAGTAGTGAGTTGAGAGGAGCACTTGAGTAAATTAAAATGTTCATACCTAGCAAGTGTGATATCGGCTTTTTGTGTACAAACATGCGAATCCAAGCTGACAACACTAGCTCTGATATGGAATTAAAAAATCAAGATTTTGAAACTCAGGTCGAGAGACATGACAAAATTACCAAATTAGAGGAGTGAGTTGGGAAGAGCTAGTAGGTAAATTAAAATGTTCATACCTGGCGAGTATGATATCGGATGTTTGTGCTCAAACTTGCGAATCGAAGCTAACAACGCTAGCTATGATATGGAATTAAAAAATCAAGATTTTGAAACTCAGGTCGAGCGACATGAAGAAATTACCAAATTTGAGTAGTGAGTTGAGAGGAGCACTTGAGTAAATTAAAATGTTCATGCCAGGCGAGTGTGATATCGGATTTTTGTGTTCAAACATGCGAATCGGAGCTAACAACGCTACCTATGATATGAAATTAAAAAATCAAGATTCTGAAACTCAGGTCGAGAGACATGACGAAATTACCAAATTTGAGTAGTGAGTTGAGAGGAGCACTTGAGTAAATTAAAATGTTCATACCTAGCAAGTGTGATATCGGATTTTTGTGTACAAACATGCGAATCGAAGCTAACAACGCTAGCTATGATATGGAATTAAAAAATCAAGATTTTGAATAGTCAGATCAAGAGACATGACGAAATTACCAAATTTGAGGAGTGAGGTTGGAAGAGCTAGTCGGTAAATTAAAATGTTCATACCTGGCTCGTGTGATATCGGATTTTTGTGTTCAAACATGCGAATCGAAGCTAACAACCCTCGCTATGATATGGAATTAAAAAATCAAGATTTTCAAACTCAGGTCGAGAGACATGACGAAATTACCAAATTTGAGGAGTGAGTTGGGAAGAGCTAGTACGTAAATTAAAATGTTCATACCTGGCGAGTGTGATATCGGATTTTTGTGTTCAAACATGCGAATCGAAGCTAACAACACTAGCTATGATATGGAATTAAAAAATCAAGATTTTCAAACTCAGGTCGAGAGACATGACGAAATTACCAAATTAGAGGAGTGAGTTGAGAGGAGCCCTTGAGTAAATTAAAATGTTCATACCTAGCGAGTGTGATATCGGATTTTTGTGTACAAACGTGCGAATCGAAGTTGACAACGTTAGCTATGATATGGAATTAAAAAATCAAGATTTTGAAACTCAGGTCGAGAGACATGACGAAATAACCAAATTTGAGGAGTGAGTTGGGAAGAGCTAGTAGGTAAATTAAAATGTTCATACCTGGCGAGTGTGATATCGGATTTTTGTGTTCAAACATGCGAATCGAAGCTAACAATGCTAGCTATGATATGGAATTAAAAAATCAAGATTTTCAAACTCAGGTCGAGAGACATGACGAAATTACCAAATTTGAGGAGTGAGTTGAGAGGAGCCCTTGAGTAAATTAAAATGTTCATACCTAGCGAGTGTGATATCGGATTTTTGTGTACAAACATGCGAATCGAAGCTCACAACGCTAGCTATGATATGGAATTAAAAAATCAAGATTTGGAAACTCAGGTCGAGAGGCATGACGAAATTACCAAATTTGAGTAGTGAGTTGAGAGGAGCACTTGAGTAAATTAAAATGTTCATACCTAGCAAGTGTGATATCGGCTTTTTGTGTACAAACATGCGAATCAAAGCTGACAACGCTAGCTCTGATATGGAATTAAAAAATCAAGATTTTGAAACTCAGGTCGAGAGACATGACAAAATTACCAAATTAGAGGAGTGAGTTGGGAAGAGCTAGTAGGTAAATTAAAATGTTCATACCTGGCGAGTATGATATCGGATGTTTGTGCTCAAACTTGCGAATCGAAGCTAACAACGCTAGCTATGATATGGAATTAAAAAATCAAGATTTTGAAACTCAGGTCGAGCGACATGAAGAAATTACCAAATTTGAGTAGTGAGTTGAGAGGAGCACTTGAGTAAATTAAAATGTTCATACCTAGCAAGTGTGATATCGGATTTTTGTGTTCAAACATGCGAATCGAAGCTAACAACGCTAGGTATGATATGGAATTAAAAAGTCAAGATTTTCAAACTCAGGTCGAGAGACATGACGAAATTACAAAATTTGAGGAGTGAGTTGAGAGGAGCCCTTGAGTAAATTAAAATGTTCATACCTAGCGAGTGTGATATCGGATTTTTGTGTACAAACATGCGAATCGAAGCTCACAACGCTACCTATGATATGGAATTAAAAAATCAAGATTTGGAAACTCAGGTCGAGAGGCATGACGAAATTACCAAATTTGAGTAGTGAGTTGAGAGGAGCACTTGAGTAAATTAAAATGTTCATACCTAGCAAGTGTGATATCGGCTTTTTGTGTACAAACATGCGAATCCAAGCTGACAACACTAGCTCTGATATGGAATTAAAAAATCAAGATTTTGAAACTCAGGTCGAGAGACATGACAAAATTACCAAATTAGAGGAGTGAGTTGGGAAGAGCTAGTAGGTAAATTAAAATGTTCATACCTGGCGAGTATGATATCGGATGTTTGTGCTCAAACTTGCGAATCGAAGCTAACAACGCTAGCTATGATATGGAATTAAAAAATCAAGATTTTGAAACTCAGGTCGAGCGACATGAAGAAATTACCAAATTTGAGTAGTGAGTTGAGAGGAGCACTTGAGTAAATTAAAATGTTCATGCCAGGCGAGTGTGATATCGGATTTTTGTGTTCAAACATGCGAATCGGAGCTAACAACGCTACCTATGATATGAAATTAAAAAATCAAGATTCTGAAACTCAGGTCCAGAGACATGACGAAATTACCAAATTTGAGTAGTGAGTTGAGAGGAGCACTTGAGTAAATTAAAATGTTCATACCTAGCAAGTGTGATATCGGATTTTTGTGTACAAACATGCGAATCGAAGCTAACAACGCTAGCTATGATATGGAATTAAAAAATCAAGATTTTGAATAGTCAGATCAAGAGACATGACGAAATTACCAAATTTGAGGAGTGAGGTTGGAAGAGCTAGTCGGTAAATTAAAATGTTCATACCTGGCTCGTGTGATATCGGATTTTTGTGTTCAAACATGCGAATCGAAGCTAACAACCCTCGCTATGATATGGAATTAAAAAATCAAGATTTTCAAACTCAGGTCGAGAGACATGACGAAATTACCAAATTTGAGGAGTGAGTTGGGAAGAGCTAGTACGTAAATTAAAATGTTCATACCTGGCGAGTGTGATATCGGATTTTTGTGTTCAAACATGCGAATCGAAGCTAACAACACTAGCTATGATATGGAATTAAAAAATCAAGATTTTCAAACTCAGGTCGAGAGACATGACGAAATTACCAAATTAGAGGAGTGAGTTGAGAGGAGCCCTTGAGTAAATTAAAATGTTCATACCTAGCGAGTGTGATATCGGATTTTTGTGTACAAACGTGCGAATCGAAGTTGACAACGTTAGCTATGATATGGAATTAAAAAATCAAGATTTTGAAACTCAGGTCGAGAGACATGACGAAATAACCAAATTTGAGGAGTGAGTTGGGAAGAGCTAGTAGGTAAATTAAAATGTTCATACCTGGCGAGTGTGATATCGGATTTTTGTGTTCAAACATGCGAATCGAAGCTAACAATGCTAGCTATGATATGGAATTAAAAAATCAAGATTTTCAAACTCAGGTCGAGAGACATGACGAAATTACCAAATTTGAGGAGTGAGTTGAGAGGAGCCCTTGAGTAAATTAAAATGTTCATACCTAGCGAGTGTGATATCGGATTTTTGTGTACAAACATGCGAATCGAAGCTCACAACGCTAGCTATGATATGGAATTAAAAAATCAAGATTTTGAAAACTCAGATCGAGAGACATGACGAAATTAGCAAATTTGAGGAGTGAGTTGGGAAGAGCTAGTAGGTAAATTAAAATGTTCATACCTGGCTCGTGTGATATCGGATTTTTGTGGTCAAACATGCGAATCAAAGCTAACAACGCTAGCTATGATATGGAATTAAAAAATCAAGATTTTCAAACTCAGGTCGAGAGACATGACGAAATTACCAAATTAGAGGAGTGAGTTGAGAGGAGCCCTTGAGTAAATTAAAATGTTCATACCTAGCGAGTGTGATATCGGATTTTTGTGTACAAACGTGCGAATCGAAGTTGACAACGTTAGCTATGATATGGAATTAAAAAATCAAGATTTTGAAACTCAGGTCGAGAGACATGACGAAATTACCAAAATTGAGGAGTGAGGTTGGAAGAGCTAGCAGGTAAATTAAAATGTTCATACCTGGCTCGTGTGATATCGGATTTTTGTGTTCAAACATGCGAATCGAAGCTAACAACCCTCGCTATGATATGGAATTAGAAAATCTAGATTTTGAAACTCAGGTCGAGAGACATGACGAAATTACCAAAATTGAGGAGTGAGGTTTGAAGAGCTAGTAGGTAAATAAAAATGTTCATACGTGGCGAGTGTGATATCGGATGTTTGTGCTCAAACATGCGAATCGAAGCTAACAACACTAGCTATGATATGGAATTAAAAAATCAAGATTTTGAAACTCAGGTCTAGAGACATGACGAAATTACTAAATTTGAGGAGTGAGTTGAGAGGAGCCCTTGAGTAAATTAAAATGTTCATACCTAGCGAGTGTGATATCGGATTTTTGTGTTCAAACATGCGAATCGAAGCTAACAACGCTAGCTATGATATGGAATTAAAATATCAAGATTTTGAAACTCAACTCGAGAGACATGACGAAATTAGCAAATTTGAGGAGTGAGTTGGGAAGAGCTAGTAGGTAAATTAAAATGTTCATACCTGGCGAGTGTGATATCGGATTTTTGTGTTCAAACATGCGAATCGAAGCTAACAACGCTAGCTATGATATGGAATTAGAAAATCTAGCTTTTGAGACTCAGGTCGAGAGACATGACGAAATTACCAAAGTAGAGGAGTGAGTTGAGAGGAGCCCTTGAGTAAATTAAAATGTTCATACCTACCGAGTGTGATATCGGCTTTTTATATACAAACATGCGAATCGAAGCTAACAACGCTAGCTATGATAAGGAATTAAAAATTCAAGATTTTGAAACTTAGGTCGAGAGACATGACGAAATTACCAAATTTTAGTAGTGAGTTTAGAGGAGCCCTTGAGTAAATTAAAATGTTCATACCAGGCGAGAGTGATATCGGATTTTTGTGTTCAAACATGTGAATTGAAGCTAACAACGCTAGCTATGATGTGAAATTAAAATATCAAGATTTTGAAACTCAGGTCGAGCGACATGAAGAAATTACCAAATTTGAGTAGTGAGTTGAGAGGAGCACTTGAGTAAATTAAAATGTTCATACCTAGCAAGTGTGATATCGGATTTTTGTGTACAAACATGCGAATCGAAGCTGACAACGCTAGCTATGATATGGAATTAAAAAATCAAGATTTTAAAAACTCAGATCGAGAGACATGACGAAATTACCAAATTTGAGGAGTGAGGTTTGAAGAACTAGTAGGTAAATTAAAATGTTCATACCTTCCTCGTGTGATATCGGATTTTTGTGTTCAAACATGCGAATCGAAGCTAACAACGCTAGCTATGATATGGAACTAGAAAATCTACATTTTGAAACTCAGGTCGAGAGATAAGACGAAATTACCAAATTTGAGGAGTGAGGTTTGAAGAGCTAGTAGGTAAATTAAAATTGTCATACCTTGCTCGTGTGATATCGGATTTTTGTGTTCAAACATGCGAATCGAAGCTAACAACGCTAGCTATGTTATGGAATTAGAAAATCTACATTTTGAAACTCAGGTCGAGAGACAAGACTAAATTACCAAATTTGAGGAGTGAGGTTCGAAGAGCTAGTAGGTAAATTAAAATGTTCATACATGGCGAGTGTGATATCAGGTCCAGAGACATGACGAAATTACCAAATTTGAGGAGTGAGTTGAGAGGAGCCCTTGAGTAAATTAAAATGTTCATACCTAGCGACTGTGATATCGGATTTTTGTGTTCAAACATGCGAATCGAAGCTAACAACGCTAGCTATGATATGGAATTAAAAAATCAAGATTTTGAAACTCAGGTCGAGAGACATGACGAAATTACAAAATTTGAGGAGTGAGTTGGGAAGAGCTAGTAGGTAAATTAAAATGTTCATACCTGGCGAGTGTGATATCGGATTTTTGTGTTCAAACATGCGAATCGAAGCTAACAACGCTAGCTATGATATGGAATTAAAAAATCAAGATTTTGAAACTCAGGTCGAGAGACATGACGAAATTACCAAATTAGAGGAGTGAGTTGAGAGGAGCCCTTGAGTAAATTAAAATGTTCATACCTAGCGAGTGTGACATCGGCTTTTTATGTACAAACATGCGAATCGAAGCTAACAACGCTAGCTATGATATGGAATTAAAAAATCAAGATTTTGAAACTCAGGTCGAGAGACATGACGAAATTACCAAAGTTGAGGAGTGAGTTGAGAGGAGCCCTTGAGTAAATTAAAATGTTCATACCTGGCGAGTGTGATATCGGATTTTTGTGTTCAAACATGCGAATCGAAGCTAACAACGCTAGCTCTGATATGGAAATAAAAAATCAAGATTTTGAAACTCAGGTCGAGAGACATGACGAAATTACCAAATTAGAGGAGTGAGGTTGGAAGAGCTAGTAGGTAAATTAAAATGTTCATACCTGGCGAGTGTGATATCGGATTTTTGTGTACAAACATGCGAATCGAAGCTAACAACGCTAGCTATGATATGGAATTAAAACATCAAGATTTGGAAACTCAGGTCGAGAGGCATGACGAAATTACCAAATTTGTGTAGTGAGTTGAGAGGAGCACTTGAGTAAATTAAAATGTTCATACCTAGCAAGTGTGATATCGGCTTTTTGTGTACAAACATGCGAATCCAAGCTGACAACACTAGCTCTGATATGGAATTAAAAAATCAAGATTTTGAAACTCAGGTCGAGAGACATGACAAAATTACCAAATTAGAGGAGTGAGTTGGGAAGAGCTAGTAGGTAAATTAAAATGTTCATACCTGGCGAGTATGATATCGGATGTTTGTGCTCAAACTTGCGAATCGAAGCTAACAACGCTAGCTATGATATGGAATTAAAAAATCAAGATTTTGAAACTCAGGTCGAGCGACATGAAGAAATTACCAAATTTGAGTAGTGAGTTGAGAGGAGCACTTGAGTAAATTAAAATGTTCATGCCAGGCGAGTGTGATATCGGATTTTTGTGTTCAAACATGCGAATCGGAGCTAACAACGCTACCTATGATATGAAATTAAAAAATCAAGATTCTGAAACTCAGGTCCAGAGACATGACGAAATTACCAAATTTGAGTAGTGAGTTGAGAGGAGCACTTGAGTAAATTAAAATGTTCATACCTAGCAAGTGTGATATCGGATTTTTGTGTACAAACATGCGAATCGAAGCTAACAACGCTAGCTATGATATGGAATTAAAAAATCAAGATTTTGAATAGTCAGATCAAGAGACATGACGAAATTACCAAATTTGAGGAGTGAGGTTGGAAGAGCTAGTCGGTAAATTAAAATGTTCATACCTGGCTCGTGTGATATCGGATTTTTGTGTTCAAACATGCGAATCGAAGCTAACAACCCTCGCTATGATATGGAATTAAAAAATCAAGATTTTCAAACTCAGGTCGAGAGACATGACGAAATTACCAAATTTGAGGAGTGAGTTGGGAAGAGCTAGTACGTAAATTAAAATGTTCATACCTGGCGAGTGTGATATCGGATTTTTGTGTTCAAACATGCGAATCGAAGCTAACAACACTAGCTATGATATGGAATTAAAAAATCAAGATTTTCAAACTCAGGTCGAGAGACATGACGAAATTACCAAATTAGAGGAGTGAGTTGAGAGGAGCCCTTGAGTAAATTAAAATGTTCATACCTAGCGAGTGTGATATCGGATTTTTGTGTACAAACGTGCGAATCGAAGTTGACAACGTTAGCTATGATATGGAATTAAAAAATCAAGATTTTGAAACTCAGGTCGAGAGACATGACGAAATAACCAAATTTGAGGAGTGAGTTGGGAAGAGCTAGTAGGTAAATTAAAATGTTCATACCTGGCGAGTGTGATATCGGATTTTTGTGTTCAAACATGCGAATCGAAGCTAACAATGCTAGCTATGATATGGAATTAAAAAATCAAGATTTTCAAACTCAGGTCGAGAGACATGACGAAATTACCAAATTTGAGGAGTGAGTTGAGAGGAGCCCTTGAGTAAATTAAAATGTTCATACCTAGCGAGTGTGATATCGGATTTTTGTGTACAAACATGCGAATCGAAGCTCACAACGCTAGCTATGATATGGAATTAAAAAATCAAGATTTTGAAAACTCAGATCGAGAGACATGACGAAATTAGCAAATTTGAGGAGTGAGTTGGGAAGAGCTAGTAGGTAAATTAAAATGTTCATACCTGGCTCGTGTGATATCGGATTTTTGTGGTCAAACATGCGAATCAAAGCTAACAACGCTAGCTATGATATGGAATTAAAAAATCAAGATTTTCAAACTCAGGTCGAGAGACATGACGAAATTACCAAATTAGAGGAGTGAGTTGAGAGGAGCCCTTGAGTAAATTAAAATGTTCATACCTAGCGAGTGTGATATCGGATTTTTGTGTACAAACGTGCGAATCGAAGTTGACAACGTTAGCTATGATATGGAATTAAAAAATCAAGATTTTGAAACTCAGGTCGAGAGACATGACGAAATTACCAAAATTGAGGAGTGAGGTTGGAAGAGCTAGCAGGTAAATTAAAATGTTCATACCTGGCTCGTGTGATATCGGATTTTTGTGTTCAAACATGCGAATCGAAGCTAACAACCCTCGCTATGATATGGAATTAGAAAATCTAGATTTTGAAACTCAGGTCGAGAGACATGACGAAATTACCAAAATTGAGGAGTGAGGTTTGAAGAGCTAGTAGGTAAATAAAAATGTTCATACGTGGCGAGTGTGATATCGGATGTTTGTGCTCAAACATGCGAATCGAAGCTAACAACACTAGCTATGATATGGAATTAAAAAATCAAGATTTTGAAACTCAGGTCTAGAGACATGACGAAATTACTAAATTTGAGGAGTGAGTTGAGAGGAGCCCTTGAGTAAATTAAAATGTTCATACCTAGCGAGTGTGATATCGGATTTTTGTGTTCAAACATGCGAATCGAAGCTAACAACGCTAGCTATGATATGGAATTAAAATATCAAGATTTTGAAACTCAACTCGAGAGACATGACGAAATTAGCAAATTTGAGGAGTGAGTTGGGAAGAGCTAGTAGGTAAATTAAAATGTTCATACCTGGCGAGTGTGATATCGGATTTTTGTGTTCAAACATGCGAATCGAAGCTAACAACGCTAGCTATGATATGGAATTAGAAAATCTAGCTTTTGAGACTCAGGTCGAGAGACATGACGAAATTACCAAAGTAGAGGAGTGAGTTGAGAGGAGCCCTTGAGTAAATTAAAATGTTCATACCTACCGAGTGTGATATCGGCTTTTTATATACAAACATGCGAATCGAAGCTAACAACGCTAGCTATGATAAGGAATTAAAAATTCAAGATTTTGAAACTTAGGTCGAGAGACATGACGAAATTACCAAATTTTAGTAGTGAGTTTAGAGGAGCCCTTGAGTAAATTAAAATGTTCATACCAGGCGAGAGTGATATCGGATTTTTGTGTTCAAACATGTGAATTGAAGCTAACAACGCTAGCTATGATGTGAAATTAAAATATCAAGATTTTGAAACTCAGGTCGAGCGACATGAAGAAATTACCAAATTTGAGTAGTGAGTTGAGAGGAGCACTTGAGTAAATTAAAATGTTCATACCTAGCAAGTGTGATATCGGATTTTTGTGTACAAACATGCGAATCGAAGCTGACAACGCTAGCTATGATATGGAATTAAAAAATCAAGATTTTAAAAACTCAGATCGAGAGACATGACGAAATTACCAAATTTGAGGAGTGAGGTTTGAAGAACTAGTAGGTAAATTAAAATGTTCATACCTTCCTCGTGTGATATCGGATTTTTGTGTTCAAACATGCGAATCGAAGCTAACAACGCTAGCTATGATATGGAACTAGAAAATCTACATTTTGAAACTCAGGTCGAGAGATAAGACGAAATTACCAAATTTGAGGAGTGAGGTTTGAAGAGCTAGTAGGTAAATTAAAATTGTCATACCTTGCTCGTGTGATATCGGATTTTTGTGTTCAAACATGCGAATCGAAGCTAACAACGCTAGCTATGTTATGGAATTAGAAAATCTACATTTTGAAACTCAGGTCGAGAGACAAGACTAAATTACCAAATTTGAGGAGTGAGGTTCGAAGAGCTAGTAGGTAAATTAAAATGTTCATACATGGCGAGTGTGATATCAGGTCCAGAGACATGACGAAATTACCAAATTTGAGGAGTGAGTTGAGAGGAGCCCTTGAGTAAATTAAAATGTTCATACCTAGCGACTGTGATATCGGATTTTTGTGTTCAAACATGCGAATCGAAGCTAACAACGCTAGCTATGATATGGAATTAAAAAATCAAGATTTTGAAACTCAGGTCGAGAGACATGACGAAATTACAAAATTTGAGGAGTGAGTTGGGAAGAGCTAGTAGGTAAATTAAAATGTTCATACCTGGCGAGTGTGATATCGGATTTTTGTGTTCAAACATGCGAATCGAAGCTAACAACGCTAGCTATGATATGGAATTAAAAAATCAAGATTTTGAAACTCAGGTCGAGAGACATGACGAAATTACCAAATTAGAGGAGTGAGTTGAGAGGAGCCCTTGAGTAAATTAAAATGTTCATACCTAGCGAGTGTGACATCGGCTTTTTATGTACAAACATGCGAATCGAAGCTAACAACGCTAGCTATGATATGGAATTAAAAAATCAAGATTTTGAAACTCAGGTCGAGAGACATGACGAAATTACCAAAGTTGAGGAGTGAGTTGAGAGGAGCCCTTGAGTAAATTAAAATGTTCATACCTGGCGAGTGTGATATCGGATTTTTGTGTTCAAACATGCGAATCGAAGCTAACAACGCTAGCTCTGATATGGAAATAAAAAATCAAGATTTTGAAACTCAGGTCGAGAGACATGACGAAATTACCAAATTAGAGGAGTGAGGTTGGAAGAGCTAGTAGGTAAATTAAAATGTTCATACCTGGCGAGTGTGATATCGGATTTTTGTGTACAAACATGCGAATCGAAGCTAACAACGCTAGCTATGATATGGAATTAAAACATCAAGATTTGGAAACTCAGGTCGAGAGGCATGACGAAATTACCAAATTTGTGTAGTGAGTTGAGAGGAGCACTTGAGTAAATTAAAATGTTCATACCTAGCAAGTGTGATATCGGCTTTTTGTGTACAAACATGCGAATCAAAGCTGACAACGCTAGCTCTGATATGGAATTAAAAAATCAAGATTTTGAAATTCAGGTCGAGAGACATGACAAAATTACCAAATTAGAGGAGTGAGTTGGGAAGAGCTAGTAGGTAAATTAAAATGTTCATACCTGGCGAGTATGATATCGGATGTTTGTGCTCAAACATGCGAATCGAAGCTAACAACGCTAGCTCTGATATGGAAATAAAAAATCAAGATTTTCAAACTCAGGTCGAGAGACATGACGAAATTACCAAATTAGAGGAGTGAGTTGAGAGGAGCCCTTGAGTAAATTAAAATGTTCATACCTAGCGAGTGTGATATCGGATTTTTGTGTACAAACGTGCGAATCGAAGTTGACAACGTTAGCTATGATATGGAATTAAAAAATCAAGATTTTGAAACTCAGGTCGAGAGACATGACGAAATTACCAAATTAGAGGAGTGAGTTGGGAAGAGCTAGTAGGTAAATTACAATGTTCATACCTGGCGAGTGTGATATCGGATTTTTGTGTTCAAACATGCGAATCGAAGCTAACAACGCTAGCTATGATATGGAATTAAAAAATCAAGATTTGGAAACTCAGGTCGAGAGGCATGACGAAATTACCAAATTTGAGTAGTGAGTTGAGAGGAGCACTTGAGTAAATTAAAATGTTCATACCTAGCGAGTGTGATATCGGTTTTTTGTGTTCAAACATGCGAATCGAAGCAAACTACGCTAGCTATGATATGGAATTAAAATATCAAGATTTTGAAACTCAAGTCGAGAGACATGACGAAATTACCAAATTAGAGGAGTGAGTTGAGAGGAGCCCTTGAGTAAATTAAAATTTTCATACCTAGCGAGTGTGATATCGGATTTTTGTGTACAAACGTGCGAATCAAAGTTGACAACGTTAGCTATGATATGGAATTAAAAAATCAAGATTCTGAAACTCAGGCCGAGAGACATGACGAAATAACCAAATTTGAGGAGTGAGTTGGGAAGAGCTAGTAGGTAAATTAAAATGTTCATACCTGGCGAGTGTGATATCGGATTTTTGTGTTCAAACATGCGAATCGAAGCTAACAACGCTAGCTATGATATGGAATTAAAAAATCAAGATTTTGAAACTCAGGTCGAGAGACATGACGAAATTACCAAATTAGAGGAGTGAGTTGAGAGGAGCCCTTGAGTAAATTAAAATGTTCATACCTAGCGAGTGTGATATCGGATTTTTGTGTACAAACGTGCGAATCGAAGTTGACAACGTTAGCTATGATATGGAATTAAAAAATCAAGATTTTGAAACTCAGGTCGAGAGACATGACGAAATAACCAAATTTGAGGAGTGAGTTGGGAAGAGCTAGTAGGTAAATTAAAATGTTCATACCTGGCGAGTGTGATATCGGATTTTTGTGTTCAAACATGCGAATCGAAGCCTACAACGCTAGCTATGATATGGAATTAAAAAATCAAGATTTTCAAACTCAGGTCGAGAGACATGACGAAATTACCAAATTTGAGGAGTGAGTTGAGAGGAGCCCTTGAGTAAATTAAAATGTTCATCCCTAGCGAGTGTGATATCGGATTTTTGTGTACAAACCTGCGAATCGAAGCTAACAACGCTAGCTATGATATGGAATTAAAAAATCAAGATTTTGAAACTCAGGTCGAGAGACATGACGAAATTACCAAATTTGAGGAGTGAGGTTGGAAGAGCTAGTAGGTAAATTAAAATGTTCATACCTGGCGAGTGTGATATCGGATGTTTGTGCTCAAACATGCGAATCGAAGCTAACAACGCTAGCTATGATATGGAATTAGAAAATCTAGATTTTTAGACTCAGGTCGAGAGACATGACGAAATTACCAAATTAGAGGAGTGAGTTGAGAGGAGCCCTTGAGTAAATTAAAATGTTCATACCTAGCGAGTGTGATATCGGCTTTTTATGTACAAACATGCGAATCGAAGCTAACAACGCTAGCTCTGATATGGAATTAAAAAATCAAGATTTTGAAACTCAGGTCGAGAGACATAACGAAATTACCAAATTTGAGGAGTGAGGTTGGAAGAGCTAGTAGGTAAATTAAAATGTTCATACCTGGCGAGTGTTATATCGGATGTTTGTGCTCAAACATGCGAATCGAAGCTAACAACGCTAGCTATGATATGGAATTAAAAAATCAAGATTTTGAAACTCAGGTCGAGCGATATGAAGAAATTACCAAATTTGAGTAGTGAGTTGAGAGGAGCACTTGAGTAAATTAAAATGTTCATACCTAGCAAGTGTGATATCGGCTTTTTGTGTACAAACATGCGAATCCAAGCTGACAACGCTAGCTATAATATGGAATTAAAAAATCAAGATTTTCAAACTCAGGTCGAGAGACATGACGAAATTACAAAATTTGAGGAGTGAGTTGAGAGGAGCCCTTGAGTAAATTAAAATGTTCATACCTAGCGAGTGTGATATCGGATTTTTGTGTACAAACATGCGAATCGAAGCTCACAACGCTAGCTATGATATGGAATTAAAAAATCAATATTTGGAAACTCAGGTCGAGAGGCATGACGAAATTACCAAATTTGAGTAGTGAGTTGAGAGGAGCACTTGAGTAAATTAAAATGTTCATACCTAGCGAGTGTGATATCGGTTTTTTGTGTTCAAACATGCGAATCGAAGCAAACTACGCTAGCTATGATATGGAATTAAAATATCAAGATTTTGAAACTCAGGTCGAGAGACATGACAAAATTACCAAATTAGAGGAGTAAGTTGGGAAGAGCTAGTAGGTAAATTAAAATGTTCATACCTGGCGAGTATGATATCGGATGTTTGTGCTCAAACATGCGAATCGAAGCTAACAACGCTAGCTATGATATGGAATTAAAAAATCAAGATTTTGAAACTCAGGTCGAGAGACATGACGAAATTACCAAATTTGAGGAGTGAGGTTCGAAGAGCTAGTAGGTAAATGAAAATGTTCATACCTGGCGAGTGTGATATCGGATGTTTGTGCTCAAACATGTGAATCGAAGCTAACAACGCTAGCTATGATATGGAATTAAAAAATCAAAATTTTGAAACTCAGGTCCAGAGACATGACGAAATTACCAAATTTGAGTACTGAGTTGAGAGGAGCCCTTGTGTAAATTAACATGTTCATACCTAGCGAGTGTGATATCGGTTTTTTGTGTTCAAACATGCGAATTGAAGCTAACAACGCTAGCTATGATATGCGATTAAAACATCAAGATTTTGAAACTCAAGTCGAGAGACATGAAGAAATTACCAAATTTGAGTAGTGAGTTGAGAGGAGCACTTGAGTAAATTAAAATGTTCATACCTAGCAAGTGTGATATCGGATTTTTGTGTACAAACATGCGAATCGAAGCTGACAACGCTAGCTATGATAAGGAATTAAAAAATCAAGATTTTGAAACTCAGGTCGACAGAAATGACGAAATTACCAAAGTTGAGGAGTGAGTTGAGAGGAGCCCTTGAGTAAATTAAAATGTTCATACCTGGCGAGTGTGATATCGGATTTTTGTGTACAAACATGCGAATCGAAGCTAACAACGCTAGCTATGATAAGGAATTAAAAATTCAAGATTTTGAAACTCAGGTCGAGAGACATGACGAAATTACCAAAATTTAGTAGTGAGGTTGGAAGAGCTAGTACGTAAATTAAAATAGTTCATACCTGGCTCGTGTGATATCGGATTTTTGTGTTCAAACATGCGAATCGAAGCTAACAACGCTAGCTATGATATGGAATTAGAAAATCTAGATTTTGTAACTCAGGTCGAGAGACAAGACGAAATTACCAAATTTGAGGAGTGAGGTTCGAAGAGCTAGTAGGTAAATGAAAATGTTCATACGTGGCGAGTGTGATATCGGATGTTTGTGCTCAAACATTCGAATCGAAGCTAACAACGCTAGCTATGATATGGAATTAAAAAATCAAGATTTTGAAACTCAGGTCCAGAGACATGACGAAATTACCAAATTTTAGGAGTGAGTTGAGAGGAGCCCTTGAGTAAATTAAAATGTTCATACCTAGCGAGTGTGATATCGGTTTTTTGTGTTCAAACATGCGAATCGAAGCAAACTACGCTAGCTATGATATGGAATTAAAATATCAAGATTTTGAAACTCAAGTCGAGAGACATGACGAAATTAGCAAATTTGAGGAGTGAGTTGAGAGGAGCACTTGAGTAAATTAAAATGTTCATACCTAGCAAGTGTGATATCGGCTTTTTGTGTACAAACATGCGAATCAAAGCTGACAACGCTAGCTCTGATATGGAATTAAAAAATCAAGATTTTGAAACTCAGGTCGAGAGACATGACAAAATTACCAAATTAGAGGAGTGAGTTGGGAAGACCTAGTAGGTAAATTAAAATGTTCATACCTGGCGAGTATGATATCGGAGGTTTGTGCTCAAACATGCGAATCGAAGCTAACAACGCTAGCTATGATATGGAATTAGAAAATCTAGATTTTTAGACTCAGGTCGAGGGACATGACGAAATTACCAAATTAGAGGAGTGAGTAGAGAGGAGCCCTTGAGTAAATTAAAATGTTCATACCTAGCGAGTGTGATATCGGCTTTTTATGTACAAACATGCGAATCGAAGCTAACAACGCTAGCTCTGATATGGAATTAAAAAATCAAGATTTTCAAACTCAGGTCGAGAGACATGACGAAATTACAAAATTTGAGGAGTGAGTTGAGAGGAGCCCTTGAGTAAATTAAAATGTTCATACCTAGCGAGTGTGATATCGGATTTTTGTGTACAAACATGCGAATCGAAGCTCACAATGCTAGCTATGATATGGAATTAAAAAATCAAGATTTGGAAACTCAGGTCGAGAGGCATGACGAAATTACCAAATTTGAGTAGTGAGTTGAGAGGAGCACTTGAGTAAATTAAAATGTTCATACCTAGCAAGTGTGATATCGGCTTTTTGTGTACAAACATGCGAATCAAAGCTGACAACGCTAGCTCTGATATGGAATTAAAAAATCAAGATTTTGAAATTCAGGTCGAGAGACATGACAAAATTACCAAATTAGAGGAGTGAGTTGGGAAGAGCTAGTAGGTAAATTAAAATGTTCATACCTGGTGAGTATGATATCGGATGTTTGTGCTCAAACATGCGAATCGAAGCTAACAACGCTAGCTCTGATATGGAATTAAAAAATCAAGATTTTCAAACTCAGTTCGAGAGACATGACGAAATTACCAAATTAGAGGAGTGAGTTGGGAAGAGCTAGTAGGTAAATTAAAATGTTTATACCTGGCGAGTATGATATCGGAGGTTTGTGCTCAAACATGCGAATCGAAGCTAACAACGCTAGCTATGATATGGAATTAGAAAATCTAGATTTTTAGACTCAGGTCGAGAGACATGACGAAATTACCAAATTAGAGGAGTGAGTTGAGAGGAGCCCTTGAGTAAATTAAAATGTTCATACCTAGCGAGTGTGATATCGGCTTTTTATGTACAAACATGCGAATCGAAGCTAACAACGCTAGCTCTGATATGGAATTAAAAAATCAAGATTTTCAAACTCAGGTCGAGAGACATGACGAAATTACAAAATTTGAGGAGTGAGTTGAGAGGAGCCCTTGAGTAAATTAAAATGTTCATACCTAGCGAGTGTGATATCGGATTTTTGTGTACAAACATGTGAATCGAAGCTCACAACGCTAGCTATGATATGGAATTAAAAAATCAAGATTTGGAAACTCAGGTCGAGAGGCATGACGAAATTACCAAATTTGAGTAGTGAGTTGAGAGGAGCACTTGAGTAAATTAAAATGTTCATACCTAGCAAGTGTGATATCGGCTTTTTGTTTACAAACATGCGAATCAAAGCTGACAACGCTAGCTCTGATATGGAATTAAAAAATCAAGATTTTGAAATTCAGGTCGAGAGACATGACAAAATTACCAAATTAGAGGAGTGAGTTGGGAAGAGCTAGTAGGTAAATTAAAATGTTCATACCTGGCGAGTATGATATCGGATGTTTGTGCTCAAACATGCGAATCGAAGCTAACAACGCTAGCTCTGATATGGAATTAAAAAATCAAGATTTTCAAACTCAGGTCGAGAGACATGACGAAATTACCAAATTAGAGGAGTGAGTTGAGAGGAGCCCTTGAGTAAATTAAAATGTTCATACCTAGCGAGTGTGATATCGGATTTTTGTGTACAAACGTGCGAATCGAAGTTAACAACGTTAGCTATGATATGGAATTAAAAAATCAAGATTTTGAAACTCAGGTCGAGAGACATAACGAAATTACCAAATTAGAGGAGTGAGTTGGGAAGAGCTAGTAGGTAAATTACAATGTTCATACCTGGCGAGTGTGATATCGGATTTTTGTGTTCAAACATGCGAATCGAAGCTAACAACGCTAGCTATGATATGGAATTAAAAAATCAAGATTTGGAAACTCAGGTCGAGAGGCATGACGAAATTACCAAATTTGAGTAGTGAGTTGAGAGGAGCACTTGAGTAAATTAAAATGTTCATACCTAGCGAGTGTGATATCGGTTTTTTGTGTTCAAACATGCGAATCGAAGCAAACAACGCTAGCTATGATATGGAATTAAAATATCAAGATTTTGAAACTCAAGTCGAGAGACATGACGAAATTACCAAATTAGAGGAGTGAGTTGAGAGGAGCCCTTGAGTAAATTAAAATGTTCATACCTAGCGAGTGTGATATCGGATTTTTGTGTACAAACGTGCGAATCGAAGTTGACAACGTTAGCTATGATATGGAATTAAAAAATCAAGATTTTGAAACTCAGGTCGAGAGACATGACGAAATAACCAAATTTGAGGAGTGAGTTGGGAAGAGCTAGTAGGTAAATTAAAATGTTCATACCTGGCGAGTGTGATATCGGATTTTTGTGTTTAAACATGCGAATCGAAGCCTACAACGCTAGCTATGATATGGAATTAAAAAATCAAGATTTTCAAACTCAGGTCGAGAGACATGACGAAATTACCAAATTTGAGGAGTGAGTTGAGAGGAGCCCTTGAGTAAATTAAAATGTTCATCCCTAGCGAGTGTGATATCGGATTTTTGTGTACAAACCTGCGAATCGAAGCTAACAACGCTAGCTATGATATGGAATTAAAAAATCAAGATTTTGAAACTCAGGTCGAGAGACATGACGAAATTACCAAATTTGAGGAGTGAGGTTGGAAGAGCTAGTAGGTAAATTAAAATGTTCATACCTGGCGAGTGTGATATCGGATGTTTGTGCTCAAACATGCGAATCGAAGCTAACAACGCTAGCTATGATATGGAATTAGAAAATCTAGATTTTTAGACTCAGGTCGAGAGACATGACAAAATTACCAAATTAGAGGAGTGAGTTGAGAGGAGCCCTTGAGTAAATTAAAATGTTCATACCTAGCGAGTGTGATATCGGCTTTTTATGTACAAACATGCGAATCGAAGCTAACAACGCTAGCTCTGATATGGAATTAAAAAATCAAGATTTTGAAACTCAGGTCGAGAGACATAACGAAATTACCAAATTTGAGGAGTGAGGTTGGAAGAGCTAGTAGGTAAATTAAAATGTTCATACCTGGCGAGTGTTATATCGGATGTTTGTGCTCAAACATGCGAATCGTAGCTAACAACGCTAGCTATGATATGGAATTAAAAAATCAAGATTTTGAAACTCAGGTCGAGCGACATGAAGAAATTACCAAATTTGAGTAGTGAGTTGAGAGGAGCACTTGAGTAAATTAAAATGTTCATACCTAGCAAGTGTGATATCGGCTTTTTGTGTACAAATATGCGAATCCAAGCTGACAACGCTAGCTATAATATGGAATTAAAAAATCAAGATTTTCAAACTCAGGTCGAGAGACATGACGAAGTTACAAAATTTGAGGAGTGAGTTGAGAGGAGCCCTTGAGTAAATTAAAATGTTCATACCTAGCGAGTGTGATATCGGATTTTTGTGTACAAACATGCGAATCGAAGCTCACAACGCTAGCTATGATATGGAATTAAAAAATCAAGATTTGGAAACTCAGGTCGAGAGGCATGACGAAATTACCAAATTTGAGTAGTGAGTTGAGAGGAGCACTTGAATAAATTAAAATGTTCATACCTAGCAAGTGTGATATCGGTTTTTTGTGTACAAACATGCGAATCAAAGCTGACAACGCTAGCTCTGATATGGAATTAAAAAATCAAGATTTTGAAATTCAGGTCGAGAGACATGACAAAATTACCAAATTAGAGGAGTGAGTTGGGAAGAGCTAGTAGGTAAATTAAAATGTTCATACCTGGCGAGTATGATATCGGATGTTTGAGCTCAAACATGCGAATCGAAGCTAACAACGCTAGCTATGATATGGAATTAAAAAATCAAGATTTTCAAACTCAGGTCGAGAGACATGACGAAATTACCAAATTAGAGGAGTGAGTTGAGAGGAGCCCTTGAGTAAATTAAAATTTTCATACCTAGCGAGTGTGATATCGGATTTTTGTGTACAAACGTGCGAATCAAAGTTGACAACGTTAGCTATGATATGGAATTAAAAAATCAAGATTTTGAAACTCAGGCCGAGAGACATGACGAAATAACCAAATTTGAGGAGTGAGTTGGGAAGAGCTAGTAGGTAAATTAAAATGTTCATACCTGGCGAGTGTGATATCGGATTTTTGTGTTCAAACATGCGAATCGAAGCTAACAACGCTAGCTATGATATGGAATTAAAAAATCAAGATTTTGAAACTCAGGTCTAGAGACATGACGAAATTACCAAATTTGAGGAGTGAGTTGAGAGGAGCCCTTGAGTAAATTAAAATGTTCATACCTAGCGAGTGTGATATCGGATTTTTGTGTACAAACATGCGAATCGAAGCTCACAACGCTAGCTATGATATGGAATTAAAAAATCAAGATTTTGAAAACTCAGATCGAGAGACATGACGAAATTACCAAATTTGAGGAGTGAGTTGGGAAGAGCTAGTAGGTAAATTAAAATGTTCATACCTGGCTCGTGTGATATCGGATTTTTGTGTTCAAACATGCGAATCGAAGCTAACAATGCTAGCTATGATATGGAATTAAAATATCAAGATTTTGAAACTCAGGTCGGGAGACATGACGAAATTACCAAATTTCAGTAGTGAGTTGAGAGGAGCACTTGAGTAAATTAAAATTTTCATACCTAGCAAGTGTGATATCGGCTTTTTGTGTACAAACATGCGAATCAAAGCTGACAACGCTAGCTCTGATATGGAATTAAAAAATCAAGATTTTGAAACTCAGGTCCAGAGACATGACGAAATTACCAAAGTTGAGGAGTGAGTTGAGAGGAGCCCTTGAGTAAATTAAAATGTTCATACCTGGCGAGTGTGATATCGGATTTTTGTGTTCAAACATGCGAATCGAAGCTAACAACGCTAGCTCTGATATGGAATTAAAAAATCAAGATTTTCAAACTCAGGTCGAGAGACATGACGAAATTACCAAATTTGAGGAGTGAGTTGAGAGGAGCCCTTGAGTAAATTAAAATGTTCATACCTGGCGAGTGTGATATCGGATTTTTGTGTACAAACATGCGAATCGAAGCTAACAACGCTAGCTATGATATGGAATTAAAAAATCAAGATTTTGAAACTCAGGTCGAGCGACATGAAGAAATTACCAAATTTGAGGAGTGAGGTTCGAAGAGCTAGTAGGTAAATGAAAATGTTCATACCTAGCAAGTGTGATATCGGCTTTTTGTGTACAAACATGCGAATCCAAGCTGACAACGCTAGCTATAATATGGAATTAAAAAATCAAGATTTTCAAACTCAGGTCGAGAGACATGACGAAATTACAAAATTTGAGGAGTGAGTTGAGAGGAGCCCTTGAGTAAATTAAAATGTTCATACGTAGCGAGTGTGATATCGGATTTTTGTGTACAAACATGCGAATCGAAGCTCACAACGCTAGCTATGATATGGAATTAAAAAATCAAGATTTGGAAACTCAGGTCGAGAGGCATGACGAAATTACCAAATTTGAGTAGTGAGTTGAGAGGAGCACTTGAGTAAATTAAAATGTTCATACCTAGCAAGTGTGATATCGGTTTTTTGTGTACAAACATGCGAATCGAAGCTAACAATGCTAGCTATGATATGGAATTAAAAAATCAAGATTTTGAAACTCAGGTCGAGAGACATGACGAAATTACCAAATTTGAGGAGTGAGGTTCGAAGAGCTAGTAGGTAAATGAAAATGTTCATACGTGGCGAGTGTGATATCGGATGTTTGTGCTCAAACATTCGAATCGAAGCTAACAACGCTAGCTATGATATGGAATTAAAAAATCAAGATTTTGAAACTCAGGTCCAGAGACATGACGAAATTACCAAAGTTGAGGAGTGAGTTGAGAGGAGCCCTTGAGTAAATTAAAATGTTCATACCTGGCGAGTGTGATATCGGATTGTTGTGTTCAAACATGCGAATCGAAGCTAACAACGCTAGCTCTGATATGGAATTAAAAACGTGCGAATTTCAAACTCAGGTCGAGAGACATGACGAAATTACCAAATTTGAGGAGTGAGTTGAGAGGAGCCCTTGAGTAAATTAAAATGTTCATGCCAGGCGAGTGTGATATCGGATTTTTGTGTTCAAACATGCGAATCGGAGCTAACAACGCTACCTATGATATGAAATTAAAATATCAAGATTTTGAAACTCAGGTCGAGCGACATGAAGAAATTACCAAATTTGAGTAGTGAGTTGAGAGGAGCACTTGAGTAAATTAAAATGTTCATACCTAGCAAGTGTGATATCGGATTTTTGTGTACAAACATGCGAATCGAAGCTAACAACGCTAGCTATGATATGGAATTAAAAAATCAAGATTTTGAAACTCAGGTCGAGCGACATGAAGAAATTACCAAATTTGAGTAGTGAGTTGAGAGGAGCACTTGAGTAAATTAAAATGTTCATACCTAGCAAGTGTGATATCGGCTTTTTGTGTACAAACATGCGAATCAAAGCTGACAACGCTAGCTATAATATGGAATTAAAAAATCAAGATTTTCAAACTCAGGTCGAGAGACATGACGAAATTACCAAATTTGAGGAGTGAGTTGAGAGGAGCCCTTGAGTAAATTAAAATGTTCATACCTAGCGAGTGTGATATCGGATTTTTGTGTACAAACATGCGAATCGAAGCTCACAACGCTAGCTATGATATGGAATTAAAAAATCAAGATTTTGAAAACTCAGATCGAGAGACATGACGAAATTACCAAATTTGAGGAGTGAGTTGGGAAGAGCTAGTAGGTAAATTAAAATGTTCATACCTGGCTCGTGTGATATCGGATTTCTGTGTTCAAACATGCGAATCGAAGCTAACAATGCTAGCTATGATATGGAATTAAAATATCAAGATTTTGAAACTCAGGTCGGGAGACATGACGAAATTACCAAATTTCAGTAGTGAGTTGAGAGGAGCCCTTGAGTAAATTAAAATGTTCATACCTGGCGAGTGTGATATCGGATTTTTGTGTTCAAACATGCGAATCGAAGCTAACAACGCTAGCTATGATATGGAATTAAAAAATCAAGATTTTCAAACTCAGGTCGAGAGACATGACGAAATTACCAAATTTGAGGAGTGAGTTGAGAGGAGCCCTTGAGTAAATTAAAATGTTCATACCTGGCGAGTGTGATATCGGATTTTTGTGTACAAACATGCGAATCGAAGCTAACAACGCTAGCTCTGATATGGAATTAAAAAATCAAGATTTTCAAACTCAGGTCGAGAGACATGACGAAATTACCAAATTTGAGGAGTGAGTTGAGAGGAGCCCTTGAGTAAATTAAAATGTTCATACCTGGCGAGTGTGATATCGGATTTTTGTGTACAAACATGCGAATCGAAGCTAACAACGCTAGCTATGATATGGAATTAAAAAATCAAGATTTTGAAACTCAGGTCGAGAGACATGACGAAATTACCAAATTAGAGGAGTGAGTTGGGAAGAGATAGTAGGTAAATTAAAATGTTCATACCTGGCGAGTGTGATATCGGATTTTTGTTTTCAAACATGCGAATCGAAGCTAATAACGCTAGCTACGAAATTACAAAATTTGAGGAGTGAGTTGAGAGGAGCCCTTGAGTAAATTAAAATGTTCATACCTAGCGAGTGTGATATCGGATTTTTGTGTACAAACATGCGAATCGAAGCTCACAACGCTAGCTATGATATGGAATTAAAAAATCAAGATTTGGAAACTCAGGTCGAGAGGCATGACGAAATTACCAAATTTGAGTAGTGAGTTGAGAGGAGAACTTGAGTAAATTAAAATGTTCATACCTAGCAAGTGTGATATCGGCTTTTTGTGTACAAACATGCGAATCAAAGCTGACAACGCTAGCTCTGATATGGAATTAAAAAATCAAGATTTTGAAACTTAGGTCGAGAGACATGACGAAATTACCAAATTAGAGGAGTGAGTTGAGAGGAGCCCTTGAGTAAATTAAAATGTTCATACCTAGCGAGTGTGATATCGGATTTTTGTGTACAAACGTGCGAATCGAAGTTGACAACGTTAGCTATGATATGGAATTAAAAAATCAAGATTTTGAAACTCAGGTCGAGAGACATGACGAAATAACCAAATTTGAGGAGTGAGTTGGGAAGAGCTAGTAGGTAAATTAAAATGTTCATACCTGGCGAGTGTGATATCGGATTTTTGTGTTTAAACATGCGAATCGAAGCCTACAACGCTAGCTATGATATGGAATTAAAAAATCAAGATTTTCAACCTCAGGTCGAGAGACATGACGAAATTACCAAATTTGAGGAGTGAGTTGAGAGGAGCCCTTGAGTAAATTAAAATGTTCATCCCTAGCGAGTGTGATATCGGAT
This sequence comes from Azolla caroliniana, assembly GCF_043228905.1. NCBI lineage: Eukaryota > Viridiplantae > Streptophyta > Polypodiopsida > Salviniales > Salviniaceae > Azolla > Azolla caroliniana. The sequence continues at coordinate 23,682 of NW_028230562.1, read as the reverse complement.
TTTTGTGTACAAACCTGCGAATCGAAGCTAACAACGCTAGCTATGATATGGAATTAAAAAATCAAGATTTTGAAACTCAGGTCGAGAGACATGACGAAATTACCAAATTTGAGGAGTGAGGTTGGAAGAGCTAGTAGGTAAATTAAAATGTTCATACCTGGCGAGTGTGATATCGGATGTTTGTGCTCAAACATGCGAATCGAAGCTAACAACGCTAGCTATGATATGGAATTAGAAAATCTAGATTTTTAGACTCAGGTCGAGAGACATGACGAAATTACCAAATTAGAGGAGTGAGTTGAGAGGAGCCCTTGAGTAAATTAAAATGTTCATACCTAGCGAGTGTGATATCGGCTTTTTATGTACAAACATGCGAATCGAAGCTAACAACGCTAGCTCTGATATGGAATTAAAAAATCAAGATTTTGAAACTCAGGTCGAGAGACATAACGAAATTACCAAATTTGAGGAGTGAGGTTGGAAGAGCTAGTAGGTAAATTAAAATGTTCATACCTGGCGAGTGTTATATCGGATGTTTGTGCTCAAACATGCGAATCGTAGCTAACAACGCTAGCTATGATATGGAATTAAAAAATCAAGATTTTGAAACTCAGGTCGAGCGACATGAAGAAATTACCAAATTTGAGTAGTGAGTTGAGAGGAGCACTTGAGTAAATTAAAATGTTCATACCTAGCAAGTGTGATATCGGCTTTTTGTGTACAAATATGCGAATCCAAGCTGACAACGCTAGCTATAATATGGAATTAAAAAATCAAGATTTTCAAACTCAGGTCGAGATACATGACGAAGTTACAAAATTTGAGGAGTGAGTTGAGAGGAGCCCTTGAGTAAATTAAAATGTTCATACCTAGCGAGTGTGATATCGGATTTTTGTGTACAAACATGCGAATCGAAGCTCACAACGCTAGCTATGATATGGAATTAAAAAATCAAGATTTGGAAACTCAGGTCGAGAGGCATGACGAAATTACCAAATTTGAGTAGTGAGTTGAGAGGAGCACTTGAATAAATTAAAATGTTCATACCTAGCAAGTGTGATATCGGTTTTTTGTGTACAAACATGCGAATCAAAGCTGACAACGCTAGCTCTGATATGGAATTAAAAAATCAAGATTTTGAAATTCAGGTCGAGAGACATGACAAAATTACCAAATTAGAGGAGTGAGTTGGGAAGAGCTAGTAGGTAAATTAAAATGTTCATACCTGGCGAGTATGATATCGGATGTTTGAGCTCAAACATGCGAATCGAAGCTAACAACGCTAGCTATGATATGGAATTAAAAAATCAAGATTTTCAAACTCAGGTCGAGAGACATGACGAAATTACCAAATTAGAGGAGTGAGTTGAGAGGAGCCCTTGAGTAAATTAAAATTTTCATACCTAGCGAGTGTGATATCGGATTTTTGTGTACAAACGTGCGAATCAAAGTTGACAACGTTAGCTATGATATGGAATTAAAAAATAAAGATTTTGAAACTCAGGCCGAGAGACATGACGAAATAACCAAATTTGAGGAGTGAGTTGGGAAGAGCTAGTAGGTAAATTAAAATGTTCATACCTGGCGAGTGTGATATCGGATTTTTGTGTTCAAACATGCGAATCGAAGCTAACAACGCTAGCTATGATATGGAATTAAAAAATCAAGATTTTGAAACTCAGGTCTAGAGACATGACGAAATTACCAAATTTGAGGAGTGAGTTGAGAGGAGCCCTTGAGTAAATTAAAATGTTCATACCTAGCGAGTGTGATATCGGATTTTTGTGTACAAACATGCGAATCGAAGCTCACAACGCTAGCTATGATATGGAATTAAAAAATCAAGATTTTCAAAACTCAGATCGAGAGACATGACGAAATTACCAAATTTGAGGAGTGAGTTGGGAAGAGCTAGTAGGTAAATTAAAATGTTCATACCTGGCTCGTGTGATATCGGATTTTTGTGTTCAAACATGCGAATCGAAGCTAACAATGCTAGCTATGATATGGAATTAAAATATCAAGATTTTGAAACTCAGGTCGGGAGACATGACGAAATTACCAAATTTCAGTAGTGAGTTGAGAGGAGCACTTGAGTAAATTAAAATTTTCATACCTAGCAAGTGTGATATCGGCTTTTTGTGTACAAACATGCGAATCAAAGCTGACAACGCTAGCTCTGATATGGAATTAAAAAATCAAGATTTTGAAACTCAGGTCCAGAGACATGACGAAATTACCAAAGTTGAGGAGTGAGTTGAGAGGAGCCCTTGAGTAAATTAAAATGTTCATACCTGGCGAGTGTGATATCGGATTTTTGTGTTCAAACATGCGAATCGAAGCTAACAACGCTAGCTCTGATATGGAATTAAAAAATCAAGATTTTCAAACTCAGGTCGAGAGACATGACGAAATTACCAAATTTGAGGAGTGAGTTGAGAGGAGCCCTTGAGTAAATTAAAATGTTCATACCTGGCGAGTGTGATATCGGATTTTTGTGTACAAACATGCGAATCGAAGCTAACAACGCTAGCTATGATATGGAATTAAAAAATCAAGATTTTGAAACTCAGGTCGAGCGACATGAAGAAATTACCAAATTTGAGGAGTGAGGTTCGAAGAGCTAGTAGGTAAATGAAAATGTTCATACCTAGCAAGTGTGATATCGGCTTTTTGTGTACAAACATGCGAATCCAAGCTGACAACGCTAGCTATAATATGGAATTAAAAAATCAAGATTTTCAAACTCAGGTCGAGAGACATGACGAAATTACAAAATTTGAGGAGTGAGTTGAGAGGAGCCCTTGAGTAAATTAAAATGTTCATACGTAGCGAGTGTGATATCGGATTTTTGTGTACAAACATGCGAATCGAAGCTCACAACGCTAGCTATGATATGGAATTAAAAAATCAAGATTTGGAAACTCAGGTCGAGAGGCATGACGAAATTACCAAATTTGAGTAGTGAGTTGAGAGGAGCACTTGAGTAAATTAAAATGTTCATACCTAGCAAGTGTGATATCGGTTTTTTGTGTACAAACATGCGAATCGAAGCTAACAATGCTAGCTATGATATGGAATTAAAAAATCAAGATTTTGAAACTCAGGTCGAGAGACATGACGAAATTACCAAATTTGAGGAGTGAGGTTCGAAGAGCTAGTAGGTAAATGAAAATGTTCATACGTGGCGAGTGTGATATCGGATGTTTGTGCTCAAACATTCGAATCGAAGCTAACAACGCTAGCTATGATATGGAATTAAAAAATCAAGATTTTGAAACTCAGGTCCAGAGACATGACGAAATTACCAAAGTTGAGGAGTGAGTTGAGAGGAGCCCTTGAGTAAATTAAAATGTTCATACCTGGCGAGTGTGATATCGGATTTTTGTGTTCAAACATGCGAATCGAAGCTAACAACGCTAGCTCTGATATGGAATTAAAAACTCAAGATTTTCAAACTCAGGTCGAGAGACATGACGAAATTACCAAATTTGAGGAGTGAGTTGAGAGGAGCCCTTGAGTAAATTAAAATGTTCATGCCAGGCGAGTGTGATATCGGATTTTTGTGTTCAAACATGCGAATCGGAGCTAACAACGCTACCTATGATATGAAATTAAAATATCAAGATTTTGAAACTCAGGTCGAGCGACATGAAGAAATTACCAAATTTGAGTAGTGAGTTGAGAGGAGCACTTGAGTAAATTAAAATGTTCATACCTGGCGAGTGTGATATCGGATTTTTGTGTTCAAACATGCGAATCGAAGCTAACAACGCTAGCTCTGATATGGAATTAAAAAATACGAATTTTCAAACTCAGGTCGAGAGACATGACGAAATTACCAAATTTGAGGAGTGAGTTGAGAGGAGCCCTTGAGTAAATTAAAATGTTCATACCTGGCGAGTGTGATATCGGATTTTTGTGTACAAATATGCGAATCGAAGCTAACAACGCTAGCTATGATATGGAATAAAAAAATCAAGATTTTGAAACTCAGGTCGAGAGACATGACGAAATTACCAAATTAGAGGAGTGAGTTGGGAAGAGCTAGTAGGTAAATTAAAATGTTCATACCTGGCGAGTGTGATATCGGATTTTTGTTTTCAAACATGCGAATCGAAGCTAATAACGCTAGCTATGATATGGAATTAAAAAATCAAGATTTGGAAACTCAGGTCGAGAGGCATGACGAAATTACCAAATTTGAGTAGTGAGTTGAGAGGAGCACTTGAGTAAATTAAAATGTTCATACCTAGCAAGTGTGATATCGGCTTTTTGTGTACAAACATGCGAATCAAAGCTGACAACGCTAGCTCTGATATGGAATTAGAAAATCAAGATTTTGAAACTCAGGTCGAGAGACATGACAAAATTACCAAATTAGAGGAGTGAGTTGGGAAGAGCTAGTAGGTAAATTAAAATGTTCATACCTGGCGAGTATGATATCGGATGTTTGTGCTCAAACATGCGAATCGAAGCTAACAACGCTAGCTATGATATGGAATTAAAAAATCAAGATTTTGAAACTCAGGTCGAGAGACATGACGAAATTACCAAATTAGAGGAGTGAGGTTCGAAGAGCTAGTAGGTAAATGAAAATGTTCATACCTGGCGAGTGTGATATCGGATGTTTGTGCTCAAACATGGGAATCGAAACTAACAACGCTAGCTATGATATGGAATTAAAAAATCAAGATTTGGAAACTCAGGTCGAGAGGCATGACGAAATTACCAAATTTGAGTAGTGAGTTGAGAGGAGAACTTGAGTAAATTAAAATGTTCATACCTAGCAAGTGTGATATCGGCTTTTTGTGTACAAACATGTTGAGAGGAGCCCTTGAGTAAATTAAAATGTTCATACCTGGCGAGTGTGATATCGGATTTTTGTGTTCAAACATGCGAATCGAAGCTAACAACGCTAGCTCTGATATGGAATTAAAAAATCTAGATTTTCAAACTCAGGTCGAGAGACATGACGAAATTACCAAATTTGAGGAGTGAGTTGAGAGGAGCCCTTGAGTAAATTAAAATGTTCATACCTGGGGAGTGTGATATCGGATTTTTGTGTACAAACATGCGAATCGAAGCTAACAACGCTAGCTATGATATGGAATTAAAAAATCAAGATTTTGAAACTCAGGTCGAGAGACATGACGAAATTACCAAATTAGAGGAGTGAGTTGGGAAGAGCTAGTAGGTAAATTAAAATGTTCATACCTGGCGAGTGTGATATCGGATTTTTGTGTTCAAACATGCGAATCGAAGCTAACAACGCTAGCTATGATATGGAATTAAAAAATCAAGATTTTGAAACTCAGGTCGAGAGACATGACGAAATTACCAAATTAGAGGAGTGAGTTGAGAGGAGCCCTTGAGTAAATTAAAATGTTCATACCTAGCGAGTGTGATATCGGCTTTTTATGTACAAACATGCGAATCGAAGCTAACAACGCTAGCTCTGATATGGAATTAAAAAATCAAGATTTTGAAACTCAGGTCGAGAGACATGACGAAATTACCAAATTAGAGGAGTGAGGTTGGAAGAGCTAGTAGGTAAATTAAAATGTTCATACCTGGCGAGTGTGATATCGGATTTTTGTGTACAAACATGCGAATCGAAGCTAACAACGCTAGCTATGATATGGAATTAAAAAATCAAGATTTTGAAACTCAGGTCGAGAGACATGACGAAATTACCAAATTAGAGGAGTGAGTTGGGAAGAGCTAGTAGGTAAATTAAAATGTTCATACCTGGCGAGTGTGATATCGGATTTTTGTTTTCAAACATGCGAATCGAAGCTAATAACGCTAGCTACGAAATTACCAAATTTGAGGAGTGAGTTGAGAGGAGCCCTTGAGTAAATTAAAATGTTCATACCTGGCTCGTGTGATATCGGATTTTTGTGTTCAAACATGCGAATCGAAGCTAACAATGCTAGCTATGATATGGAATTACAAAATCAAGATTTTGAAACTCAGGTCGAGAGACATGACGAAATTACCAAATTTGAGGAGTGAGGTTCGAAGAGCTAGTAGGTAAATGAAAATGTTCATACGTGGCGAGTGTGATATCGGATGTTTGTGCTCAAACATTCGAATCGAAGCTAACAACGCTAGCTATGATATGGAATTAAAAAATCAAGATTTTGAAACTCAGGTCCAGAGACATGACGATATTACCAAAGTTGAGGAGTGAGTTGAGAGGAGCCCTTGAGTAAATTAAAATGTTCATACCTGGCGAGTGTGATATCGGATTTTTGTGTTCAAACATGCGAATCGAAGCTAACAACGCTAGCTCTGATATGGAATTAAAAAATCAAGATTTTCTAACTCAGGTCGAGAGACATGACGAAATTACCAAATTTGAGGAGTGAGTTGAGAGGAGCCCTTGAGTAAATTAAAATGTTCATACCTGGCGAGTGTGATATCGGATTTTTGTGTTCAAACATGCGAATCGAAGCTAACAACGCTAGCTCTGATATGGAATTAAAAAATCAAGATTTTCAAACTCAGGTCGAGACACATGACGAAATTACCAAATTTGAGGAGTGAGTTGAGAGGAGCCCTTGAGTAAATTAAAATGTTCATACCTGGCGAGTGTGATATCGGATTTTTGTGTACAAATATGCGAATCGAAGCTAACAACGCTAGCTATGATATGGAATTAAAAAATCAAGATTTTGAAACTCAGGTCGAGAGACATGACGAAATTACCAAATTAGAGGAGTGAGTTGGGAAGAGCTAGTAGGTAAATTAAAATGTTCATACCTGGCGAGTGTGATATCGGATTTTTGTGTTCAAACATGCGAATCGAAGCTAACAACGCTAGCTATGATATGGAATTAAAAAATCAAGATTTTGAAACTCAGGTCGAGAGACATGACGAAATTACCAAATTAGAGGAGTGAGTTGAGAGGAGCCCTTGAGTAAATTAAAATGTTCATACCTAGCGAGTGTGATATCGGCTTTTTATGTACAAACATGCGAATCGAAGCTAACAACGCTAGCTCTGATATGGAATTAAAAAATCAAGATTTTGAAACTCAGGTCGAGAGACATGACGAAATTACCAAATTAGAGGAGTGAGTTGGGAAGAGCTAGTAGGTAAATTAAAATGTTCATACCTGGCGAGTGTGATATCGGATTTTTGTGTTCAAACATGCGAATCGAAGCTAACAACGCTAGCTATGATATGGAATTAAAAAATCAAGATTTTGAAACTCAGGTCGAGAGACATGACGAAATTACCAAATTAGAGGAGTGAGTTGAGAGGAGCCCTTGAGTAAATTAAAATGTTCATACCTAGCGAGTGTGATATCGGATTTTTATGTACAAACATGCGAATCGAAGCTAACAACGCTAGCTCTGATATGGAATTAAAAAATCAAGATTTTGAAACTCAGGTCGAGAGACATGACGAAATTACCAAATTAGAGGAGTGAGGTTGGAAGAGCTAGTAGGTAAATTAAAATGTTCATACCTGGCGAGTGTGATATCGGATTTTTGTGTACAAACATGCGAATCGAAGCTAACAACGCTAGCTATCATATGGAATTAAAAAATCAAGATTTTGAAACTCAGGTCGAGAGACATGACGAAATTACCAAATTAGAGGAGTGAGTTGGGAAGAGCTAGTAGGTAAATTAAAATGTTCATACCTGGCGAGTGTGATATCGGATTTTTGTTTTCAAACATGCGAATCGAAGCTAATAACGCTAGCTACGAAATTACGAAATTTGAGGAGTGAGTTGAGAGGAGCCCTTGAGTAAATTAAAATGTTCATACCTGGCTCGTGTGATATCGGATTTTTGTGTTCAAACATGCGAATCGAAGCTAACAATGCTAGCTATGATATGGAATTACAAAATCAAGATTTTGAAACTCAGGTCGAGAGACATGACGAAATTACCAAATTAGAGGAGTGAGTTGAGAGGAGCCCTTGAGTAAATTAAAATGTTCATACCTAGCGAGTGTGATATCGGCTTTTTATGTACAAACATGCGAATCGAAGCTAACAACGCTAGCTCTGATATGGAATTAAAAAATCAAGATTTTGAAACTCAGGTCGAGAGACATGACGAAATTACCAAATTAGAGGAGTGAGTTGGGAAGAGCTAGTAGGTAAATTAAAATGTTCATACCTGGCGAGTGTGATATCGGATTTTTGTGTTCAAACATGCGAATCGAAGCTAACAACGCTAGCTATGATATGGAATTAAAAAATCAAGATTTTGAAACTCAGGTCGAGAGACATGACGAAATTACCAAATTAGAGGAGTGAGTTGAGAGGAGCCCTTGAGTAAATTAAAATGTTCATACCTAGCGAGTGTGATATCGGATTTTTATGTACAAACATGCGAATCGAAGCTAACAACGCTAGCTCTGATATGGAATTAAAAAATCAAGATTTTGAAACTCAGGTCGAGAGACATGACGAAATTACCAAATTAGAGGAGTGAGGTTGGAAGAGCTAGTAGGTAAATTAAAATGTTCATACCTGGCGAGTGTGATATCGGATTTTTGTGTACAAACATGCGAATCGAAGCTAACAACGCTAGCTATGATATGGAATTAAAAAATCAAGATTTTGAAACTCAGGTCGAGAGACATGACGAAATTACCAAATTAGAGGAGTGAGTTGGGAAGAGCTAGTAGGTAAATTAAAATGTTCATACCTGGCTCGTGTGATATCGGATTTTTGTGTTCAAACATGCGAATCGAAGCTAACAATGCTAGCTATGATATGGAATTAAAATATCAAGATTTTGAAACTCAGGTCGGGAGACATGACGAAATTACCAAATTTCAGTAGTGAGTTGAGAGGAGCACTTGAGTAAATTAAAATGTTCATACCTAGCAAGTGTGATATCGGCTTTTTGTGTACAAACATGCGAATCAGAGCTGACAACGCTAGCTCTGATATGGAATTAAAAAATCAAGATTTTGAAACTCAGGTCCAGAGACATGACGAAATTACCAAAGTTGAGGAGTGAGTTGAGAGGAGCCCTTGAGTAAATTAAAATGTTCATACCTGGCGAGTGTGATATCGGATTTTTGTGTTCAAACATGCGAATCGAAGCTAACAACGCTAGCTCTGATATGGAATTAAAAAATCAAGATTTTCAAACTCAGGTCGAGAGACATGACGAAATTACCAAATTTGAGGAGTGAGTTGAGAGGAGCCCTTGAGTAAATTAAAATGTTCATACCTGGGGAGTGTGATATCGGATTTTTGTGTACAAACATGCGAATCGAAGCTAACAACGCTAGCTATGATATGGAATTAAAAAATCAAGATTTTGAAACTCAGGTCGAGAGACATGACGAAATTACCAAATTAGAGGAGTGAGTTGGGAAGAGCTAGTAGGTAAATTAAAATGTTCATACCTGGCGAGTGTGATATCGGATTTTTGTGTTCAAACATGCGAATCGAAGCTAACAACGCTAGCTATGATATGGAATTAAAAAATCAAGATTTTGAAACTCAGGTCGAGAGACATGACGAAATTACCAAATTAGAGGAGTGAGTTGAGAGGAGCCCTTGAGTAAATTAAAATGTTCATACCTAGCGAGTGTGACATCGGCTTTTTATGTACAAACATGCGAATCGAAGCTAACAACGCTAGCTCTGATATGGAATTAAAAAATCAAGATTTTGAAACTCAGGTCGAGAGACATGACGAAATTACCAAATTAGAGGAGTGAGGTTGGAAGAGCTAGTAGGTAAATTAAAATGTTCATACCTGGCGAGTGTGATATCGGATTTTTGTGTACAAACATGCGAATCGAAGCTAACAACGCTAGCTATGATATGGAATTAAAAAATCAAGATTTTGAAACTCAGGTCGAGAGACATGACGAAATTACCAAATTAGAGGAGTGAGTTGGGAAGAGCTAGTAGGTAAATTAAAATGTTCATACCTGGCGAGTGTGATATCGGATTTTTGTTTTCAAACATGCGAATCGAAGCTAATAACGCTAGCTACGAAATTACCAAATTTGAGGAGTGAGTTGAGAGGAGCCCTTGAGTAAATTAAAATGTTCATACCTGGCTCGTGTGATATCGGATTTTTGTGTTCAAACATGCGAATCGAAGCTAACAATGCTAGCTATGATATGGAATTACAAAATCAAGATTTTGAAACTCAGGTCGAGAGACATGACGAAATTACCAAATTTGAGGAGTGAGGTTCGAAGAGCTAGTAGGTAAATGAAAATGTTCATACGTGGCGAGTGTGATATCGGATGTTTGTGCTCAAACATTCGAATCGAAGCTAACAACGCTAGCTATGATATGGAATTAAAAAATCAAGATTTTGAAACTCAGGTCCAGAGACATGACGATATTACCAAAGTTGAGGAGTGAGTTGAGAGGAGCCCTTGAGTAAATTAAAATGTTCATACCTGGCGAGTGTGATATCGGATTTTTGTGTTCAAACATGCGAATCGAAGCTAACAACGCTAGCTCTGATATGGAATTAAAAAATCAAGATTTTCTAACTCAGGTCGAGAGACATGACGAAATTACCAAATTTGAGGAGTGAGTTGAGAGGAGCCCTTGAGTAAATTAAAATGTTCGTACCTGGCGAGTGTGATATCGGATTTTTGTGTTCAAACATGCGAATCGAAGCTAACAACGCTAGCTCTGATATGGAATTAAAAAATCAAGATTTTCAAACTCAGGTCGAGAGACATGACGAAATTACCAAATTTGAGGAGTGAGTTGAGAGGAGCCCTTGAGTAAATTAAAATGTTCATACCTGGCGAGTGTGATATCGGATTTTTGTGTACAAATATGCGAATCGAAGCTAACAACGCTAGCTATGATATGGAATTAAAAAATCAAGATTTTGAAACTCAGGTCGAGAGACATGACGAAATTACCAAATTAGAGGAGTGAGTTGGGAAGAGCTAGTAGGTAAATTAAAATGTTCATACCTGGCGAGTGTGATATCGGATTTTTGTGTTCAAACATGCGAATCGAAGCTAACAACGCTAGCTATGATATGGAATTAAAAAATCAAGATTTTGAAACTCAGGTCCAGAGACATGACGATATTACCAAAGTTGAGGAGTGAGTTGAGAGGAGCCCTTGAGTAAATTAAAATGTTCATACCTGGCGAGTGTGATATCGGATTTTTGTGTTCAAACATGCGAATCGAAGCTAACAACGCTAGCTCTGATATGGAATTAAAAAATCAAGATTTTGAAACTCAGGTCGAGAGACATGACGAAATTACCAAATTAGAGGAGTGAGTTGAGAGGAGCCCTTGAGTAAATTAAAATGTTCATACCTAGCGAGTGTGATATCGGATTTTTATGTACAAACATGCGAATCGAAGCTAACAACGCTAGCTCTGATATGGAATTAAAAAATCAAGATTTTGAAACTCAGGTCGAGAGACATGACGAAATTACCAAATTAGAGGAGTGAGGTTGGAAGAGCTAGTAGGTAAATTAAAATGTTCATACCTGGCGAGTGTGATATCGGATTTTTGTGTACAAACATGCGAATCGAAGCTAACAACGCTAGCTATGATATGGAATTAAAAAATCAAGATTTTGAAACTCAGGTCGAGAGACATGACGAAATTACCAAATTAGAGGAGTGAGTTGGGAAGAGCTAGTAGGTAAATTAAAATGTTCATACCTGGCGAGTGTGATATCGGATTTTTGTTTTCAAACATGCGAATCGAAGCTAATAACGCTAGCTACGAAATTACCAAATTTGAGGAGTGAGTTGAGAGGAGCCCTTGAGTAAATTAAAATGTTCATACCTGGCTCGTGTGATATCGGATTTTTGTGTTCAAACATGCGAATCGAAGCTAACAATGCTAGCTATGATATGGAATTACAAAATCAAGATTTTGAAACTCAGGTCGAGAGACATGACGAAATTACCAAATTTGAGGAGTGAGGTTCGAAGAGCTAGTAGGTAAATGAAAATGTTCATACGTGGCGAGTGTGATATCGGATGTTTGTGCTCAAACATTCGAATCGAAGCTAACAACGCTAGCTATGATATGGAATTAAAAAATCAAGATTTTGAAACTCAGGTCCAGAGACATGACGATATTACCAAAGTTGAGGAGTGAGTTGAGAGGAGCCCTTGAGTAAATTAAAATGTTCATACCTAGCGAGTGTGATATCGGCTTTTTATGTACAAACATGCGAATCGAAGCTAACAACGCTAGCTCTGATATGGAATTAAAAAATCAAGATTTTGAAACTCAGGTCGAGAGACATGACGAAATTACCAAATTAGAGGAGTGAGTTGGGAAGAGCTAGTAGGTAAATTAAAATGTTCATACCTGGCGAGTGTGATATCGGATTTTTGTGTTCAAACATGCGAATCGAAGCTAACAACGCTAGCTATGATATGGAATTAAAAAATCAAGATTTTGAAACTCAGGTCGAGAGACATGACGAAATTACCAAATTAGAGGAGTGAGTTGAGAGGAGCCCTTGAGTAAATTAAAATGTTCATACCTAGCGAGTGTGATATCGGATTTTTATGTACAAACATGCGAATCGAAGCTAACAACGCTAGCTCTGATATGGAATTAAAAAATCAAGATTTTGAAACTCAGGTCGAGAGACATGACGAAATTACCAAATTAGAGGAGTGAGGTTGGAAGAGCTAGTAGGTAAATTAAAATGTTCATACCTGGCGAGTGTGATATCGGATTTTTGTGTACAAACATGCGAATCGAAGCTAACAACGCTAGCTATGATATGGAATTAAAAAATCAAGATTTTGAAACTCAGGTCGAGAGACATGACGAAATTACCAAATTAGAGGAGTGAGTTGGGAAGAGCTAGTAGGTAAATTAAAATGTTCATACCTGGCGAGTGTGATATCGGATTTTTGTTTTCAAACATGCGAATCGAAGCTAATAACGCTAGCTACGAAATTACCAAATTTGAGGAGTGAGTTGAGAGGAGCCCTTGAGTAAATTAAAATGTTCATACCTGGCTCGTGTGATATCGGATTTTTGTGTTCAAACATGCGAATCGAAGCTAACAATGCTAGCTATGATATGGAATTAAAAAATCAAGATTTTGAAACTCAGGTCGAGAGACATGACGAAATTACCAAATTTGAGGAGTGAGGTTCGAAGAGCTAGTAGGTAAATGAAAATGTTCATACGTGGCGAGTGTGATATCGGATGTTTGTGCTCAAACATTCGAATCGAAGCTAACAACGCTAGCTATGATATGGAATTAAAAAATCAAGATTTTGAAACTCAGGTCCAGAGACATGACGAAATTACCAAAGTTGAGGAGTGAGTTGAGAGGAGCCCTTGAGTAAATTAAAATGTTCATACCTGGCGAGTGTTATATCGGATTCTTGTGTTCAAACATGCGAATCGAAGCTAACAACGCTAGCTCTGATATGGAATTAAAAAATCAAGATTTTCAAACTCAGGTCGAGAGACATGACGAAATTACCAAATTTGAGGAGTGAGTTGAGAGGAGCCCTTGAGTAAATTAAAATGTTCATACCTGGCGAGTGTGATATCGGATTTTTGTGTACAAACATGCGAATCGAAGCTAACAACGCTAGCTATGATATGGAATTAAAAAATCAAGATTTTGAAACTCAGGTCGAGAGACATGACGAAATTACCAAATTTGAGGAGTGAGTTGGGAAGAGCTAGTAGGTAAATTAAAATGTTCATACCTGGCGAGTGTGATATCGGATTTTTGTGTTCAAACATGCGAATCGAAGCTAACAACGCTAGCTATGATATGGAATTAAAAAATCAAGATTTTGAAACTCAGGTCGAGAGACATGACGAAATTACCAAATTAGAGGAGTGAGTTGAGAGGAGCCCTTGAGTAAATTAAAATGTTCATACCTAGCGAGTGTGATATCGGCTTTTTATGTACAAACATGCGAATCGAAGCTAACAACGCTAGCTATGATATGGAATTAAAAAATCAAGATTTTGAAACTCAGGTCGAGAGACATGACGAAATTACCAAATTTGAGGAGTGAGGTTCGAAGAGCTAGTAGGTAAATTAAAATGTTCATACCTGGCGAGTGTGATATCGGATTTTTGTGTACAAACATGCGAATCGAAGCTAACAACGCTAGCTATAATATGGAATTAAAAAATCAAGATTTTGAAACTCAAGTCGAGAGACATGACGAAATTACCAAAGTTGAGGAGTGAGTTGAGAGGAGCCCTTGAGTAAATTAAAATGTTCATACCTGGCGAGTGTGATATCGGATTTTTGTGTTCAAACATGCGAATCGAAGCTAACAACGCTAGCTATGATATGGAATTAAAAAATCAAGATTTTGAAACTCAGGTCGAGAGACATGACGAAATTACCAAATTAGAGGAGTGAGTTGAGAGGAGCCCTTGAGTAAATTAAAATGTTCATACCTAGCGAGTGTGATATCGGCTTTTTATGTACAAACATGCGAATCGAAGCTAACAACGCTAGCTCTGATATGGAATTAAAAAATCAAGATTTTGAAACTCAGGTCGAGAGACATGACGAAATTACCAAATTAGAGGAGTGAGGTTGGAAGAGCTAGTAGGTAAATTAAAATGTTCATACCTGGCGAGTGTGATATCGGATTTTTGTGTACAAACATGCGAATCGAAGCTAACAACGCTAGCTATGATATGGAATTAAAAAATCAAGATTTTGAAACTCAGGTCAAGAGACATGACGAAATTACCAAATTAGAGGAGTGAGTTGGGAAGAGCTAGTAGGTAAATTAAAATGTTCATACCTGGCGAGTGTGATATCGGATTTTTGTTTTCAAACATGCGAATCGAAGCTAATAACGCTAGCTATGATATGGAATTAAAAAATCAAGATTTGGAAACTCAGGTCGAGAGGCATGACGAAATTACCAAATTTGAGTAGTGAGTTGAGAGGAGCACTTGAGTAAATTAAAATGTTCATACCTAGCAAGTGTGATATCGGCTTTTTGTGTACAAACATGCGAATCAAAGCTGACAACGCTAGCTCTGATATGGAATTAGAAAATCAAGATTTTGAAACTCAGGTCGAGAGACATGACAAAATTACCAAATTAGAGGAGTGAGTTGGGAAGAGCTAGTAGGTAAATTAAAATGTTCATACCTGGCGAGTATGATATCGGATGTTTGTGCTCAAACATGCGAATCGAAGCTAACAACGCTAGCTATGATATGGAATTAAAAAATCAAGATTTTGAAACTCAGGTCGAGAGACATGACGAAATTACCAAATTAGAGGAGTGAGGTTCGAAGAGCTAGTAGGTAAATGAAAATGTTCATACCTGGCGAGTGTGATATCGGATGTTTGTGCTCAAACATGGGAATCGAAACTAACAACGCTAGCTATGATATGGAATTAAAAAATCAAGATTTGGAAACTCAGGTCGAGAGGCATGACGAAATTACCAAATTTGAGTAGTGAGTTGAGAGGAGCCCTTGTGTAAATTAACATGTTCATACCTAGCGAGTGTGATATCGGTTTTTTGTGTTCAAACATGCGAATTGAAGATAACAACGCTAGCTATGATATGCGATTAAAACATCAAGATTTTGAAACTCAAGTCGAGAGACATGAAGGAATTACCAAATTTGAGTAGTGAGTTGAGAGGAGCACTTGAGTAAATTAAAATGTTCATACCTAGCAAGTGTGATATCGGATTTTTGTGTACAAACATGCGAATCGAAGCTGACAACGCTAGCTATGACAAGGAATTAAAAAATCAAGATTTTGAAACTCAGGTCGAGAGAAATGACGAAATTACCAAAGTTGAGGAGTGAGTTGAGAGGAGCCCTTGAGTAAATTAAAATGTTCATACCTGGCGAGTGTGATATCGGATTTTTGTGTACAAACATGCGAATCGAAGCTAACAACGCTAGCTATGATAAGGAATTAAAAATTCAAGATTTTGAAACTCAGGTCGAGAGACATGACGAAATTACCAAATTTTAGTAGTGAGGTTGCAAGAGCTAGTAGGTAAATTAAAATAGTTCATACCTGGCTCGTGTGATATCGGATTTTTGTGTTCAAACATGCGAATCGAAGCTAACAACGCTAGCTATGATATGGAATTAAAAAATCAAGATTTTGAAACTCAGGTCGAGAGACATGACGAAATTACCAAATTTGAGGAGTGAGTTGGGAAGAGCTAGTAGGTAAATTAAAATGTTCATACCTGGCGAGTGTGATATCGGATTTTTGTGTTCGAACATGCGAATCGAAGCTAACAACGCTAGCTATGATATGGAATTAAAAAATCAAGATTTTGAAACTCAGGTCGAGAGACATGACGAAATTACCAAATTAGAGGAGTGAGTTGAGAGGAGCCCTTGAGTAAATTAAAATGTTCATACCTAGCGAGTGTGATATCGGCTTTTTATGTACAAACATGCGAATCGAAGCTAACAACGCTAGCTATGATATGGAATTAAAAAATCAAGATTTTGAAACTCAGGTCGAGAGACATGACGAAATTACCAAATTTGAGGAGTGAGGTTCGAAGAGCTAGTAGGTAAATTAAAATGTTCATACCTGGCGAGTGTGATATCGGATTTTTGTGTACAAACATGCGAATCGAAGCTAACAACGCTAGCTATAATATGGAATTAAAAAATCAAGATTTTGAAACTCAAGTCGAGAGACATGACGAAATTACCAAAGTTGAGGAGTGAGTTGAGAGGAGCCCTTGAGTAAATTAAAATGTTCATACCTGGCGAGTGTGATATCGGATTTTTGTGTTCAAACATGCGAATCGAAGCTAACAACGCTAGCTATGATATGGAATTAAAAAATCAAGATTTTGAAACTCAGGTCGAGAGACATGACGAAATTACCAAATTAGAGGAGTGAGTTGAGAGGAGCCCTTGAGTAAATTAAAATGTTCATACCTAGCGAGTGTGATATCGGCTTTTTATGTACAAACATGCGAATCGAAGCTAACAACGCTAGCTCTGATATGGAATTAAAAAATCAAGATTTTGAAACTCAGGTCGAGAGACATGACGAAATTACCAAATTAGAGGAGTGAGGTTGGAAGAGCTAGTAGGTAAATTAAAATGTTCATACCTGGCGAGTGTGATATCGGATTTTTGTGTACAAACATGCGAATCGAAGCTAACAACGCTAGCTATGATATGGAATTAAAAAATCAAGATTTTGAAACTCAGGTCAAGAGACATGACGAAATTACCAAATTAGAGGAGTGAGTTGGGAAGAGCTAGTAGGTAAATTAAAATGTTCATACCTGGCGAGTGTGATATCGGATTTTTGTTTTCAAACATGCGAATCGAAGCTAATAACGCTAGCTATGATATGGAATTAAAAAATCAAGATTTGGAAACTCAGGTCGAGAGGCATGACGAAATTACCAAATTTGAGTAGTGAGTTGAGAGGAGCACTTGAGTAAATTAAAATGTTCATACCTAGCAAGTGTGATATCGGCTTTTTGTGTACAAACATGCGAATCAAAGCTGACAACGCTAGCTCTGATATGGAATTAGAAAATCAAGATTTTGAAACTCAGGTCGAGAGACATGACAAAATTACCAAATTAGAGGAGTGAGTTGGGAAGAGCTAGTAGGTAAATTAAAATGTTCATACCTGGCGAGTATGATATCGGATGTTTGTGCTCAAACATGCGAATCGAAGCTAACAACGCTAGCTATGATATGGAATTAAAAAATCAAGATTTTGAAACTCAGGTCGAGAGACATGACGAAATTACCAAATTAGAGGAGTGAGGTTCGAAGAGCTAGTAGGTAAATGAAAATGTTCATACCTGGCGAGTGTGATATCGGATGTTTGTGCTCAAACATGGGAATCGAAACTAACAACGCTAGCTATGATATGGAATTAAAAAATCAAGATTTGGAAACTCAGGTCGAGAGGCATGACGAAATTACCAAATTTGAGTAGTGAGTTGAGAGGAGCCCTTGTGTAAATTAACATGTTCATACCTAGCGAGTGTGATATCGGTTTTTTGTGTTCAAACATGCGAATTGAAGATAACAACGCTAGCTATGATATGCGATTAAAACATCAAGATTTTGAAACTCAAGTCGAGAGACATGAAGGAATTACCAAATTTGAGTAGTGAGTTGAGAGGAGCACTTGAGTAAATTAAAATGTTCATACCTAGCAAGTGTGATATCGGATTTTTGTGTACAAACATGCGAATCGAAGCTGACAACGCTAGCTATGACAAGGAATTAAAAAATCAAGATTTTGAAACTCAGGTCGAGAGAAATGACGAAATTACCAAAGTTGAGGAGTGAGTTGAGAGGAGCCCTTGAGTAAATTAAAATGTTCATACCTGGCGAGTGTGATATCGGATTTTTGTGTACAAACATGCGAATCGAAGCTAACAACGCTAGCTATGATAAGGAATTAAAAATTCAAGATTTTGAAACTCAGGTCGAGAGACATGACGAAATTACCAAATTTTAGTAGTGAGGTTGCAAGAGCTAGTAGGTAAATTAAAATAGTTCATACCTGGCTCGTGTGATATCGGATTTTTGTGTTCAAACATGCGAATCGAAGCTAACAACGCTAGCTATGATATGGAATTAGAAAATCTAGATTTTGTAACTCAGGTCGAGAGACAAGACGAAATTACCAAATTTGAGGAGTGAGGTTCGAAGAGCTAGTAGGTAAATGAAAATGTTCATACGTGGCGAGTGTGATATCGGATGTTTGTGCTCAAACATTCGAATCGAAGCTAACAACGCTAGCTATGATATGGAATTAAAAAATCAAGATTTTGAAACTCAGGTCCAGAGGCATGACGAAATTACCAAATTTTAGGAGTGAGTTGAGAGGAGCCCTTGAGTAAATTAAAATGTTCATACCTAGCGAGTGTGATATCGGATTTTTGTGTTCAAACATGCGAATCGAAGCTAACAACGCTAGCTATGATATGGAATTAAAAAATCAAGATTTTGAAACTCAGGTCGAGAGACATGACGAAATTACCAAATTAGAGGAGTGAGTTGAGAGGAGCCCTTGAGTAAATTAAAATGTTCATACCTAGCGAGTGTGATATCGGCTTTTTATGTACAAACATGCGAATCGAAGCTAACAACGCTAGCTCTGATATGGAATTAAAAAATCAAGATTTTGAAACTCAGGTCGAGAGACATGACGAAATTACCAAATTAGAGGAGTGAGGTTGGAAGAGCTAGTAGGTAAATTAAAATGTTCATACCTGGCGAGTGTGATATCGGATTTTTGTGTACAAACATGCGAATCGAAGCTAACAACGCTAGCTATGATATGGAATTAAAAAATCAAGATTTTGAAACTCAGGTCAAGAGACATGACGAAATTACCAAATTAGAGGAGTGAGTTGGGAAGAGCTAGTAGGTAAATTAAAATGTTCATACCTGGCGAGTGTGATATCGGATTTTTGTTTTCAAACATGCGAATCGAAGCTAATAACGCTAGCTATGATATGGAATTAAAAAATCAAGATTTGGAAACTCAGGTCGAGAGGCATGACGAAATTACCAAATTTGAGTAGTGAGTTGAGAGGAGCACTTGAGTAAATTAAAATGTTCATACCTAGCAAGTGTGATATCGGCTTTTTGTGTACAAACATGCGAATCAAAGCTGACAACGCTAGCTCTGATATGGAATTAGAAAATCAAGATTTTGAAACTCAGGTCGAGAGACATGACAAAATTACCAAATTAGAGGAGTGAGTTGGGAAGAGCTAGTAGGTAAATTAAAATGTTCATACCTGGCGAGTATGATATCGGATGTTTGTGCTCAAACATGCGAATCGAAGCTAACAACGCTAGCTATGATATGGAATTAAAAAATCAAGATTTTGAAACTCAGGTCGAGAGACATGACGAAATTACCAAATTAGAGGAGTGAGGTTCGAAGAGCTAGTAGGTAAATGAAAATGTTCATACCTGGCGAGTGTGATATCGGATGTTTGTGCTCAAACATGGGAATCGAAACTAACAACGCTAGCTATGATATGGAATTAAAAAATCAAGATTTGGAAACTCAGGTCGAGAGGCATGACGAAATTACCAAATTTGAGTAGTGAGTTGAGAGGAGCCCTTGTGTAAATTAACATGTTCATACCTAGCGAGTGTGATATCGGTTTTTTGTGTTCAAACATGCGAATTGAAGATAACAACGCTAGCTATGATATGCGATTAAAACATCAAGATTTTGAAACTCAAGTCGAGAGACATGAAGGAATTACCAAATTTGAGTAGTGAGTTGAGAGGAGCACTTGAGTAAATTAAAATGTTCATACCTAGCAAGTGTGATATCGGATTTTTGTGTACAAACATGCGAATCGAAGCTGACAACGCTAGCTATGACAAGGAATTAAAAAATCAAGATTTTGAAACTCAGGTCGAGAGAAATGACGAAATTACCAAAGTTGAGGAGTGAGTTGAGAGGAGCCCTTGAGTAAATTAAAATGTTCATACCTGGCGAGTGTGATATCGGATTTTTGTGTACAAACATGCGAATCGAAGCTAACAACGCTAGCTATGATAAGGAATTAAAAATTCAAGATTTTGAAACTCAGGTCGAGAGACATGACGAAATTACCAAATTTTAGTAGTGAGGTTGCAAGAGCTAGTAGGTAAATTAAAATAGTTCATACCTGGCTCGTGTGATATCGGATTTTTGTGTTCAAACATGCGAATCGAAGCTAACAACGCTAGCTATGATATGGAATTAGAAAATCTAGATTTTGTAACTCAGGTCGAGAGACAAGACGAAATTACCAAATTTGAGGAGTGAGGTTCGAAGAGCTAGTAGGTAAATGAAAATGTTCATACGTGGCGAGTGTGATATCGGATGTTTGTGCTCAAACATTCGAATCGAAGCTAACAACGCTAGCTATGATATGGAATTAAAAAATCAAGATTTTGAAACTCAGGTCCAGAGGCATGACGAAATTACCAAATTTTAGGAGTGAGTTGAGAGGAGCCCTTGAGTAAATTAAAATGTTCATACCTAGCGAGTGTGATATCGGATTTTTGTGTTCAAACATGCGAATCGAAGCTAACAACGCTAGCTATGATATGGAATTAAAAAATCAAGATTTTGAAACTCAGGTCGAGAGACATGACGAAATTACCAAATTAGAGGAGTGAGTTGAGAGGAGCCCTTGAGTAAATTAAAATGTTCATACCTAGCGAGTGTGATATCGGCTTTTTATGTACAAACATGCGAATCGAAGCTAACAACGCTAGCTCTGATATGGAATTAAAAAATCAAGATTTTGAAACTCAGGTCGAGAGACATGACGAAATTACCAAATTAGAGGAGTGAGGTTGGAAGAGCTAGTAGGTAAATTAAAATGTTCATACCTGGCGAGTGTGATATCGGATTTTTGTGTACAAACATGCGAATCGAAGCTAACAACGCTAGCTATGATATGGAATTAAAAAATCAAGATTTTGAAACTCAGGTCAAGAGACATGACGAAATTACCAAATTAGAGGAGTGAGTTGGGAAGAGCTAGTAGGTAAATTAAAATGTTCATACCTGGCGAGTGTGATATCGGATTTTTGTTTTCAAACATGCGAATCGAAGCTAATAACGCTAGCTATGATATGGAATTAAAAAATCAAGATTTGGAAACTCAGGTCGAGAGGCATGACGAAATTACCAAATTTGAGTAGTGAGTTGAGAGGAGCACTTGAGTAAATTAAAATGTTCATACCTAGCAAGTGTGATATCGGCTTTTTGTGTACAAACATGCGAATCAAAGCTGACAACGCTAGCTCTGATATGGAATTAGAAAATCAAGATTTTGAAACTCAGGTCGAGAGACATGACAAAATTACCAAATTAGAGGAGTGAGTTGGGAAGAGCTAGTAGGTAAATTAAAATGTTCATACCTGGCGAGTATGATATCGGATGTTTGTGCTCAAACATGCGAATCGAAGCTAACAACGCTAGCTATGATATGGAATTAAAAAATCAAGATTTTGAAACTCAGGTCGAGAGACATGACGAAATTACCAAATTAGAGGAGTGAGGTTCGAAGAGCTAGTAGGTAAATGAAAATGTTCATACCTGGCGAGTGTGATATCGGATGTTTGTGCTCAAACATGGGAATCGAAACTAACAACGCTAGCTATGATATGGAATTAAAAAATCAAGATTTGGAAACTCAGGTCGAGAGGCATGACGAAATTACCAAATTTGAGTAGTGAGTTGAGAGGAGCCCTTGTGTAAATTAACATGTTCATACCTAGCGAGTGTGATATCGGTTTTTTGTGTTCAAACATGCGAATTGAAGATAACAACGCTAGCTATGATATGCGATTAAAACATCAAGATTTTGAAACTCAAGTCGAGAGACATGAAGGAATTACCAAATTTGAGTAGTGAGTTGAGAGGAGCACTTGAGTAAATTAAAATGTTCATACCTAGCAAGTGTGATATCGGATTTTTGTGTACAAACATGCGAATCGAAGCTGACAACGCTAGCTATGACAAGGAATTAAAAAATCAAGATTTTGAAACTCAGGTCGAGAGAAATGACGAAATTACCAAAGTTGAGGAGTGAGTTGAGAGGAGCCCTTGAGTAAATTAAAATGTTCATACCTGGCGAGTGTGATATCGGATTTTTGTGTACAAACATGCGAATCGAAGCTAACAACGCTAGCTATGATAAGGAATTAAAAATTCAAGATTTTGAAACTCAGGTCGAGAGACATGACGAAATTACCAAATTTTAGTAGTGAGGTTGCAAGAGCTAGTAGGTAAATTAAAATAGTTCATACCTGGCTCGTGTGATATCGGATTTTTGTGTTCAAACATGCGAATCGAAGCTAACAACGCTAGCTATGATATGGAATTAGAAAATCTAGATTTTGTAACTCAGGTCGAGAGACAAGACGAAATTACCAAATTTGAGGAGTGAGGTTCGAAGAGCTAGTAGGTAAATGAAAATGTTCATACGTGGCGAGTGTGATATCGGATGTTTGTGCTCAAACATTCGAATCGAAGCTAACAACGCTAGCTATGATATGGAATTAAAAAATCAAGATTTTGAAACTCAGGTCCAGAGGCATGACGAAATTACCAAATTTTAGGAGTGAGTTGAGAGGAGCCCTTGAGTAAATTAAAATGTTCATACCTAGCGAGTGTGATATCGGATTTTTGTGTTCAAACATGCGAATCGAAGCTAACAACGCTAGCTATGATATGGAATTAAAAAATCAAGATTTTGAAACTCAGGTCGAGAGACATGACGAAATTACCAAATTAGAGGAGTGAGTTGAGAGGAGCCCTTGAGTAAATTAAAATGTTCATACCTAGCGAGTGTGATATCGGCTTTTTATGTACAAACATGCGAATCGAAGCTAACAACGCTAGCTCTGATATGGAATTAAAAAATCAAGATTTTGAAACTCAGGTCGAGAGACATGACGAAATTACCAAATTAGAGGAGTGAGGTTGGAAGAGCTAGTAGGTAAATTAAAATGTTCATACCTGGCGAGTGTGATATCGGATTTTTGTGTACAAACATGCGAATCGAAGCTAACAACGCTAGCTATGATATGGAATTAAAAAATCAAGATTTTGAAACTCAGGTCGAGAGACATGACGAAATTACCAAATTAGAGGAGTGAGTTGGGAAGAGCTAGTAGGTAATTTAAAATGTTCATACCTGGCGAGTGTGATATCGGATTTTTG
>NW_028230561.1:0-72681 GCF_043228905.1 Azolla caroliniana | reverse complement strand
AATGACACATTTGCATTGGAGAGATTGATTAAGCCTTGTTCATGTGCCGCGGCTTTGTGAAGGAACTCGATCAATGAGGAGTCTCGCGATGCCGAGACGACGATTTCCCGCACCCTCATGTCGTGTTCTACGATCAACCTCGCCATCTCTTGCCTCTTCAATGCCTCCTCCCTCACCACTCTTTCTTCATCCCTCCTCTCCAGAGCCTCCAGGAACTTCTGTTGCATCTCCTCTTGCTTCTCCACAAGCCTCTCCATTGCATCATGGAAGAACAGGAGGTACTCTTTCATGGCCAATATCTTCCTCTCCTTTCTTTTGCTCACCCTGTTCATCTCCTCCTCCTGCACCTCCACCTCCTCCTTCTTCTTGTGCAGCTTGTGCTTCTTCTTTGAGGAAGGGGAAGAATTCGATGCAGGTAGTTCAACTCCGAGACTAGGGTTGCTAGTTTGTTGGTGTTGAGAATATCGAGTACCCTGTGGCCTCCGCATATTGTTGTTGTTATGATCGGATTCATGGTCATTTTCCGATGGCAGGGAGCGATGGTTAACCCTAGGTGTAGTGGTGGTAGTAGTAGTAGTCTGATCGAATCTAGGGTTACTATGTTCCAGCCAATCATGGTCTGTTGCCACGACTCCTGATGATGGCTTATGAATTGTGTGGGGATTTAGATTCAGCCGAGAATCATTGAAGGGGCCAGGTGGGGCATCATTATCATTACTGATAATGCCCCATCTGTTGCTGTTACAAATACTACCACTACTATGCTTCATCACAGGATTATTCACCATCGCTAATGCAGTAGTAGAGATTGGATGATCCTTAGTACTTCCTAGACCATCATCTGATTTACAAATATATGATCCCCTTTCATCATCTCCATGCTCCCCTGCACCAACAGCTTTACAAAAAAGAAGAAGAAGCTAATTAGTTACAGTTTCATCCTCATTGACACCCACAATAAAATAAATCTATTGCATATAGAAATAAACCATCAATTCATCCGTTGTTATTAATATAACCTCACAACGAAGAAGAAGAAGAAGATGATGATGAAGAAGAAGTGTATAAAATTTGGAACTACTTATTTCAGTATCTAGTTTTGTTTTACCAAACAAAAAGGAAGTAATGAATTGAAGTTTAATTATGTGAAAAACTTTACTTCAAACCCATCTAAAAAGGAAAGAAGGAGAGGGTTATTGAAGTCAATCAAGTATTCGTGAAATGAGCAGAGCCATGGAGGTGTTATATACCGGGCAGATTAGTGGCCAGCGCTGAATGATGTCCAGGAGCCGGATCAATCGACATGAATGGAAATCAAAGGATTTTAATGAAAAGAGATGCTGATGATCAAGAATTATATTATTCAAAGGATGACAAGATAATTGGGTGTGATTTTTACGAGGTAATTTAGATGATCAATATTTACAATCAGATTAGAGGGCGTATATGTTTTTTATTTTAACGCTAGTTATCATGAATTAGGTCATGATAAAGTGCGTAACTCAATAGTGGTAATGCAAACATTGCTCTCTCTCTCTCTCTCTCTCTCTCTCTCTCTCTCTCTCTCTCTCTCTCTCTCTCTCTCTTTAATTGTCAAGATTAAGTGAAAAAGGAGAGGTGGTTATATTGATGCCAACTTTACATACATAAATACATCATCCTAAACATTACAAAATTGTAACAATATAATGAATATACAATTCACACACATAAATAAAGTTTGTTGTTTCAATAAGTCGATTGGGCAATGATGCTAAAACAATTGCCCCCCCCCCCCCCCCCCCCCCCCCCCCCTCCCTTTCTCTTCAAATTCAATGGGAATCTCGGCACACTCATGGACCGAAGTTAAAAATTCTTCTCGCCGAATCTACCATCAAATTATGAGGAAACGGTGTCATCATGGCCGGTCGCTATTAGTGCCTTGGCTGTGCCACATGACTCATGAGTGACCACTTTCATGAAGGTGATGCATGTGGAGGTTAGTTAGTAACTTTGTTGTTAAGAAATACTGGCAACATGTGTCTTAATTATGGGAGCTTGTGAATTATGTATGGTTATATTGAGCTTTTCCAATATTGATCAGTTCATGACCATGTATGCATGTTGTGTGGACCTACCGTTATTGATCAGTTCATGACACTATAAATTTGACGTTGTGTGGACCTACCGTTATTGTCATATTATAATGATATGTCCAAGTTATAGCTCGTGGCCATGAAAGTTAATCTTCCTTTTATGTTGTTGTGGTGGCTAGCACATGCACGACTACACTATCATTTGAGGTCTTCATTGAGAACATGTTGCAACATGCGGGTTTGACTTGGTGCCAATTTTCCTTATATTATTATATTATATATGCATTCCACCCACCCACCCACACACACACACACACACACACACACACACACACACACACACACACACACATTCACAAGTGCTAACATGAACTTTAATGTGGCCAATATGATGTATAATATTGCGACATTATCTATAATGTAACTATCCACATTGAATATAACGCATAAACGATCCCAAACTTTTATTATTTGAATGTAATCCCGTGTTTGATATATGCCTAGATATCGATGAATACTAGGTATAAACCAACAAACTACAAGTACGATGTATGAGTCACTTGGTAAACTTTGACATATATTGTGTGTCTTTGTAGAATAAACATACAAAATACAAATTTACAATGGTTCTAGTTATAGAGTGGCTATGTCACTAAAACATTGTTAAAGATGTCGGTTATGTGTGAAGGTCAAGTATCTGGAAATGCAACATCATTTGCTGTTATAGAATTGAACCTTGATTAATGTTTTGTATGGTAGAGGAGCTCTCCTCAAGTGGAGGTAGGACACTCAAATAATTTAGAAGTTGAGATGTTGCATTGATTTTTAAGCATACCACGTGCATTCAATTTAAAGGATTTTAAATGTACACCTGAATCTATCATATTAACGCACCTTTGTCAACCCACCCAAAGGATAATTTTTATTTTTCCAATAATTCAAGGAATTAAAGAGAGGCCATTCTTAATATAATTAGGAAATAATTAGATGTTTGTGCATTACCACTTTAAAGTTGCCTTCCATCAATTCATTCGCATACCTATTTTTAACATAAACTACACCATACTTTCCATTACCAATGCAATAAGCAAATACAAACCTATAATGGTACATTTTAGTGGCGGATATCCCCCCTTATGTCAAAATTGAAATGAACCTCCACCTATGGAGGGAACAACCATCGCGGGGGTATATATTGCCATTCCATTTTGTCATTTCTCTCCACAATTCATTCACATACCTTTGTCCTCACTTTCAAGTATAAGCAAACAATGAGATGGGAATCACCACTACAAAGTTGCCATTTGTTCTTTAATCCCTTGTAGTATTTTAGCAATATAGTGATAGAATATTTCGAATGGAAATAAAGCATAGTAGAAATTCTCGTATGAAAATTTGATCTTTAATTAGTCTTTTGGACTGATGCTAGGTCCCCACTAAAAACCTCCTTTTTCAGTACCATTTTCTAATGTCGTGATAACATATCACGATTTTCATGCGCATTTCCTAATGAAAGTCATGAAAGTTTGAAAAAACAACCAATCACTAGCTAAGTAGGGTTTGAAGTTTTAGATAGCATTAAATAAAAGACGTATAATGCTCAAATACATAGAAGACTTATGCCAGTTAGAATTAAGAATTCTTAGTTCGTGAAAGAACTTTGTTTGCTTTTTGAAAGTAAAAAAAGTATCAATTGTAATTTCATAAATCTCAACCTATATATTTTGAAAATAAACTAACTCCCTTGTAGTGAAAATGATCCTTTTCCCGAGGTTGCGAATTTCAACCAATTCAAGCTTCAAATTTATATGTATTCCTAAATTTGTTAATGTAGGAGGGATGATAAATTTAGCAGTCATTAAGAAATCAAAGCCTCACATTTGAGATTTTTTTAAACCATCTTTAATAAGAGAAGGGGATAGTTATCTAGCACACATGGTTTTTAAGAGTTTATCTTGGTATGGCATTTTCATACTAAGTCCATGTACTTATGTTGATTCGTGATGATGTCAAATCATTATATGATTTTTTGACAAACGTTTCCTCGTTGTTTTTACATGATTAGAAAGTAGGATCAATATATTCTTCTACAAGTTTTGTTTACATTGGCCTCTAACAAAACATCTATTTTAAATAAGGTGACAATATTATGGGTAGACAATGTTTCTTGCTAACAACTAACATGTGCGACGAGAGGTTGTGCACTTGTGGATTGAGAACCCCACAAGGTCACCCACACAGGTCATATTTATTTGTTTTACTCATAAGGTGACATTGTAAGGCAAGACGATGGACATTTCAAATCATGTGTTTATTTCATTTGCATGAATATGCCAAATTAAGAAAATTTATATAATGATTCCAATCTTATGATGGCATGAAGAAAATGGGCAATTATAATACCATTGAATTTTGATTTTTTTGCATGGGTGAGATAAGCCATGGACATGTGTTGGGTGGTTGGTAGCTAGAAAATGGGAGTAAAATATTACAAAACCATCTAAATTTCTTCCCATTTTCATATCAAGTGATCTTAAAAATTCATTTATGAATTGCTATCATTTTCAACATGATGCATTGTTTGAAGCAATGAAACACAAGGCATTGTAGCTTTGAGTTTCCTCCCAACTAAGTGGAAAATGTTGGGCCTCCACTTCAAGGAAGTCATCCATAGACATTCAAATGTATCTAAATGTTATGGCAACTCACTTTTTCATGTCATCGATCCAATTACTTTTTGCAATATAATGTTGTGCACATATAGTTGACATATAAAACTCTGTGATAGTTGTCTTTGTGGTGTCAACACTAGTAACGTTTTTCACATTAGCATTTTCTTTTGTAAAGTATGTTGTTCATAGGTATACCGTATGCCAACACTCATAAATGCCAAACTTATGCTAATTTATCTTTCGTGAAGTGTCAAAAATTGGATGAGTATTTCCACTCAAATTCTATGATTTATAATGTAAATCTAAATGGAAATATTCAATATTGCCATGTAAATTTTACATGGCAAGTGCCATTTTAGAGGTTACAAGTGACAAGAAGTAAGGAGGTCATGACATCTTTGATGCAACAAGTTCACCAACTTGCTTTAGTATGTAAGTAGTTGAAAGCAAATGTTTAAGTACTTGCGACATGAGTAGCCTCTCATACATCTGCATTGCGTTCCAAAGTGGGACTATGAGGGCCTAAGTTCAATTTGTTTGAGAAATTTGATTAATTATGCTTAAGATGTTCGTAAATAAAATTTGATTGATTATCTAGCTCCACCCTCCATCATATCCAACAAATCATGCCTAGGTGGTTCTCTTCACACGAACAATTTTGGGTTGATTGTTCGGGTTGCTTTGTGTTGTAGCTCAAAAAAATCTCCGAAGCTACAAGTTTTTTTTGATATTTACAACTCAAAATTGGAAACATGTGTAGTGAATATTGAACGTCAATGCTCAATATGTAGTTCTAAGACTTGATAATAACAAAGAAAGTTCTTGTCTAGGTTCTACTTATGCTTTAAAATATTGTAAAATTGCAATAAATAGTGGATGGGGTAATATTGGTCTTTGTGATTATTTTGAAAGTGGTTATCTAGATTATGTGAATGGTATCTTTGATTTGTGGAAGATCCTAAGACTTTGGAGGGGACACTAAGGTTTGCAACTCATAATAATCATGACATTTTTGAGTTTGCGTAGATATAATTAGAACTTTCCTCTAGTAGCACTGGTAGTGCTAGTTTTGCTTTGTTTGATGAGATAGTATGGGGTCGATTAAGGTTCATCATTTTATTTAAGGGCCTTTGTCTACATTTCAAAAGTAGCACTTAAGAGAGATTAATCTTTACATCTACCATGGGGGAGTTGGCAAATATTGTTTGTGGAAAAATTGTTCACCGTTGAAGTAAGTTGGAAAATCTCAAGGGTTGCCTTGATTTGGTGCAAGAGTTTCTCAATTGGTTGAAGTTCATAAATTTTTGAGGTTACAATAGATACTCCTTTGGAGCATGACTGTATGTTAAAGCCCACCATTGACTTTGGAGATGCCTTTACATTATGTTTTTTAGTTTGGTAGCTCATATTTAACCTCCAAAGACTTCCTAGAATAACAAGGGATGCAAGTAAAACGATTCAAGAAACATAAAAATAAACTTTTGGATTTTAGATGGATGAAAGATATGAAGTGGTTTGGAAAATTGGATAGATCACATTTGCTTCACGTTGCATCCTTACATTCGTTGGTGGATAAGGTTTTTTTGTAACATAACTCGGACAAAATGTGGAGGCTCACATTTCACATATTATATTATATATGACGCACCAAGCTACAAAACCATCTTCTTCCCTTTATGGGAAAATTGCACTCATTGCTAAATACTAGAGCTTGTCTCTTTGTCCACCATTCACACCACACTTCCATAGAACTTAGCGCATATTCTCTTCAACGTGAGATGGGGAAATTTTTTGCACCAACTTGGTTGTCTTATTGGTACATGATGGATATTGAGAGGTTCAATGCATGTTTGGTGCTATTTATAGGTCGTTGACGCCAATCAATGATCACCCACATGTTCTCTTATTACTATCTTAGGCTCATAATGGACATCGATCATAAACTTGTGCATTGTTTATATTGGTCTTTGGTGGATGTTGATGTGGTAACTAAATTTATTTATTGCTCTATTTAAGTTTGCCACCCTTATTGATCATCACTCAGGCAATGACGGGGCAACCATATATTGCTAATGTGCATCCATATTTTGCACCACTTTTGTTATGATATTGGTACATGATAGACATTGAAAAATGAATATTTGGTTCTATTCACATGCATATGTCAACATGTTAATTGTCCCTTGGTTTGTAACAAACTCATGGGACGAAGTTCAACAAATATACCTAAACATGAAAGGAGGATTGTCTCCCTCGTTCTATATTATATGCATACTAGAGAGTTTCCCATGTCTATCTTCAACATTGTACTACATATTTATTCTTAATTATATATTATATGTAAAATTAATGTTGTCATGAGTTTCACATAAGCAAAGTAATTAAGGTCAAACAATAACCTCTCTATTGGACCTCTCTATTTTACTTGTGGTTCTAATAGTTAAATAAATTGAAATGTGTTCTAGGGTCACAAAGTGTATTCTCTTGGCTTCACTAAGTCTTTTTTATTTTTGTATTAATTGTATCCCTTGTGAATATGCGTTCAAGGTTCACGACATTGTATCTCCTCAACCTTCTTGAATCTTGTTTACTTTCAAATTGCTCTTGTGAAGAAACATAAAAACATCATGGTTTGTATTCTTGCATGGCCCTACACATAT
Organism: Azolla caroliniana; assembly: GCF_043228905.1. Lineage (NCBI taxonomy): Eukaryota > Viridiplantae > Streptophyta > Polypodiopsida > Salviniales > Salviniaceae > Azolla > Azolla caroliniana. The sequence goes on along the minus strand of NW_028230561.1, from coordinate 65,274 downwards.
TGAGTCCAATCTAATTGTTTTAAATTCATCCAAAATGAAGTATTGATGAGCCATATGAATGATTATGATCATCATTTTTTTAAATTTTTTTTCCAAAAAAAGATACTACGCCCTAAGGCTTTACATACAAGCATAATGTGTGTAGATATCACATGCTTGACAATGGTATGTAAAGACCGTTGATGTGGAAAGATAGCATTCGCCCCGGATACTATCCATATTATTTTGTTTCCTTGCAAAAGCACAAGAGGATATGTAGAGAACGACCAAGATAAAGAATCATTGAATTATGTTCAATTTATGCAATATCAAGGTAATGTGGAATTGGGTTTTGTGAAGAAACTCTTAATTTTGTTGACCATTTGCAAATGGAGGGGTTTAATATGATGACATTTGCTGGTATGTTGAAAGCATGTGGCAACATGGAGATATATAGAAAGGGAACAACTTCCATGTTCAAATGTCCTCACAAAACATGGAGGTCACAGAAACAAGTGCCCTTATTGAGAAGTATGGTTGAAGCTTAACAAGTATTTGCCACAAGAAGTCTTTTTGAATGGTCTAGTTTAAGTTTGAAATATGGTTGAAACGTAGAAACTATGCAGAAAACATTTAGCAAAATTATGGTTTCAAATATCATCTCATGGAATGCACTCAAAAGAGGCTATAGAGACTATGGATATGTAGAGGAGGTGTTGTATTAGTTTTGAACAGATGCAAGACAATATATGTATATTGTTTCCTTTCATTTTAATACCAATGGAGGATATTTTTTATGGAAAAAAACAAAAGAAAAAAAGATAGCATTCGCCCCATGATCTAATGGATATAGAAGGTATGTGATGATCCAAAAGGCTGGCTGGGGCATATTTTTGAGGTCTAGCATCATGTCAATCATTTCCTTTTTTAAGCGCATGGTCTTTTTCACACATATCAATTGAATATAGACTTCATTGAGTAAGAGACCAACGTAGATTAAGTAGGTGATGTGTGCACATTCAAAATGCCCCATGTGTGGTTGAATTATGGTTACTTTAGTTACTACATGGAAGTGAAAAAACTATATTATTGTATGAACATGTACCATTCGAGGAAAAAGCAAAATGGGTTGAAACAAACTACATCTCATGTGCGAGTATTTTTTAATGTGATAATTACATAATTGTGATAAGTAGATCAGTGATAAAATAACAATATTCTACAAGTCTTTGAGTTTACATATTGAATTAAGATACAAGAATTAATGCCATGAATGCTACAGATATGGTCCTCCACATGCATTGCATCTTCATGAAACATAAGAAGTTACTTTGCAAGTCATGTGTGACCAAGAGATGTGTCATGTTTACACAAATGACAGTCACTTCTACAAGAATTCCATGAAGTATGCAACATCATAATCATAGTTTGTCAACTCTAATTGTGCCGTTGTACTCAAGATGTAGTAATACCAAAGTTTCATTGATATGCACTTCATGGATATAATGAAATATTGAACATAAATTACGATGACCTCCACGATTCACACTGACATTATGGTACCCATAAGGATTTTAACATTCTATGCAAGACCAAAACCTAAGGTCATTAGAAGAATCATATATGTATATTATATTACAATGTGAAACTATTATTCCTGGCGTTCTCACAAGCCAATGTTAATATAGAAGTAGTAATGATCATGACATGCTAAATGTTGATAAGCCAAATATTACTAGTTCTCATATAATTTTTCCAAAGAATTTCAAAGTTTAATGGCAAAACAATTTTCAATTGAATAAAGTATAAAGATATTGAAGTGATAATTTTGTCAATTTAATCATTACTCCGACGCAAGCTAGGAGTTTTACTTAGATGTTCCTTTAAATGCCTCTCTCACACACATCATCACATGTATATTCACTTTGTAAATTGTCCTACACACATGTATATATCAGCTCATTTTCATGCTTGAAAAGGAAATTGTGTTCCATTGCAACAATAATTGTATTAAAAACAAGAAACAAAAGTGAGAGTGCTAAAAAGTTTGGTTCTTAAGAAACGTGCATACAATATCTTTATTCGCATCATGGTAAGGTCATGATGTAACATACTGACCAATTTTGTAGTTTAGGCTTCGATTAAAGCTTTCCCAAATCCATTTAATGCCACGTGGGGCATGCATAGATTGAAATAATTTTTTCTCATTTACTTTTAAGTCCTTATTGAGAGCTTTGCATTCATATCCTCAAAATATTAATATATAAAGTGTTTACAATTGTGTTTCCTTACATATTTGCCACAATAAATTTAGATGATATTCATAATTGAAGTAGGATTAAGGTTAGGTGTAAAGGGGACCTATCCATTTACATTAGTTTGAAAAACAATTAGTTTCCTTGTGAGGAATGATTCTTTCCATTTCTAATCAATGACCATGTATAGTAAAAAAATTATTTCTAACTAGAGTACCTTTAGGCCATCCTTCACTTACTCCAATTTGAAATGTTGACATGTTTACTAAAAATGTTAATAAATAAATTCTTATCTTCATTGAAGGTTGAGTTTACTTTGGTATTGATAAAAGAAATGTCTTATTGAATGATATGCCAATTTTTCTTCCTAAAAAATGATTGTTGCAAATACGTTGGACACTAGAACACTCAAGGATAAAAGATTCAATCATCATCACTATCGAGATAATAAGAAATTCAAATGTATAAACATAAAGACATTTTTCCAAACGTTAGAAAGTAGAAAAAATGCAAGTCAATGAAGTGAATAAGAAGATTGTGGAAAACGCTATAACTTCTTCATCCCAACTCCATATTTGAGCAAGAAAAGATTTGTTAAATCACTAATATGCTAAATGATATGTATGCAGAATCCCATTTCTTCTTATGAGATGGATGGAGTCATTAAACCAAGTGGGGGGAGGGATGCTCTTATGTATGCATTCGGAAGAAGTCCGTTTCTTCTTATGTGATGGATGGTGTCATTGTTCTTCAAATCTTGCATTCAAGATGTGATTTTCATGTTCGAACACATCTGAGTTAAAAGAAAGGAAAAGGGTTTGAAACATGATCTTGTAATCACTAATATGCTAAATGATATGTATGCAGAGTCCCATTTCTTCTTATGAGATGGATGGCGTCATTGAAACAAGTTTGGGGGGGGGGGATGCTCTTATGTATTCATTCGGAATAAGTCTGTTTCTTCTTATGTGATGGATGGTGTCATTGTTCTTCAAATCTTGCATTCAAGATGTGATTTTCATGTTCGAGCACATCAGAGTTAAAAGAAAGGAAAAGAAATCCATATTGCCATTGCTCAGCTAGGTATAAACTTGAATATGCTCATTAGAAGCACTATTGATTTGTATGCAACATGTGGAAGTTTATCATATGCATATAAATTGTTTGATGGGTTGAGATTCCTTAAGGTGGGTATTGATCACATGGCTTTACATGATGGCATGTTCATACATGTTGGAATCATGGATCGAGGCATACAAAATGACCTCTATACCATTATGCTTTGCTTGAGTTTTATGTTGAATATGGAAAATAAAGGATGCTTGGTCATTGTAAATGTGGTGGTATATTGGATGCATGTGATGACCCAAAGGTGGTATTTGGATATGTTGAATATGAACATGATGAGGAAGATTGATTTGGTTTGAACATATCCAAATTCATGGTATGTTTCAACTATTGAGGAAGTGCTCAATCAAGTCTATCAAACGAATGATTCATGGCTAGCTATTGTCTTACACAAGAGGGGTTGGGAAGGATAATCACTTCATTTCCATCATTTTGTATTTTGTAGCTGATATGTTTTTTAAAACTAATGGAAGGATATGTTTTCTTAATAGATAATTTTTTTTGTTAAAAAGTCAACATGTACTTTTGAACGATATTTTGGATGTCAAAATGAGAGCTACAAAATAGAAATAATAATAATAACATAAGTGGTGTCAAAGAGGAGAACTAGGTCTATACGTGGATATTTTGTAAAAATCGTAAATGGCCCCCCTACCACCGATGTCCCATACCGCTGGATATTAGGATGACTAACCCGCACCACCGGTGTCTAAGACAACAACGTTTCGACGTAATGTTCTTATGAGGGTAGCTAAACCCCATATTTATAACTCGTCCTAGGCTCCTTGAATAAATGTGCCTTTCTAAAAGACTCTCCATTAATTGGTTGTCAAGACCATGATAGTGCATGCACCTATCATTCTTCCTATCCAATCACATTAGTGAACATACCCTTCACTTATAAATATTAATGACCTACCCTCACGTACGTTATGTGTACATAACAAAATAGGAGAGAGAAATGATGAATAGAAAGGATTGAGGACGGGGATTCTTAGAGAAAGAAAGACGAGTTTAGAAGAGTCTTAGTAAAAGGAAGGGGGAGTGATTATTATTCTTATTAGTGACTAAAACACTTTAATGTGTGGACTTATCTAGAGTCTAAGGAGTTCGTATTCTCTTTATAATAGTGATTTATAGTGTTTGTTTCTTCTCCATCTTTTCTCTATAACTCGTGATCATTAGCTTCAAATAATAAGGACTTTGGTTTACATTCATCCTCTAAGATTATCATGCAACTTGTAAATGATATAGACCAAACTTTATCTCTAAAAAAATTCATTAACTCAAAACTTTTGGAAGGTTTTAAGGAAAAGACCATGCTTAAGTAATTGGGAAGGCTTGCATCTTGATGGTCTCTTTAATTATCCTTTCAAGGTTTAAAACACATGTTAAACATCCACCACATACACATTGATATTAGATTTGAATCTTCATAGATGAGGACAATATTGATTTATATCGGTTTTGTTGTTTAAAGGTTTCGTCAAAGGTAACAAATGTCTACCTATCAAATATTTTGTCCCTTTACCTGGACATCGACAATTCTTTCATTAATAACAACTCTAGAATAGAGTCACAAATCTTAATTTGAATGTTTAAATATGTATTTACTAAATGGATGGGTTTAACTTAGTAATGGTTACATTAGTACAAATGATTTAGATGTTTACTATCTACGAAGGAAACTTACTAAAGAGTTTGCTTGTTGTAATACAATGGTGACTTATGCTATATGAATAATCAAAACTGTGTTTTTACCATGGGTAACAATCCGACCACATGTGTACAAAATGTGTTGACATGCACACATGCAAAAACCCAATGTACCATAATGAATAGAAACAAACACATGCAAATATATTAATAGCAATTATGATAACTAGTAATACTTGTTGGCATCATCAAGAGCGACTATTTTAGGGAATAAAATAACTCTGAATAAGAAATCTAAGATCGTATCCTTTCCCACTCAATATTTACTGAACTCTTACAATGAGATGATTGCAGCTCATCCCCATCCAATATCTCTATCCCCATGTTGCATAAATTGCAATAACAATCACAAACATATGAGCAATGCCAAAGGAAATCATATTTAACAAATTGATGCACTCCAAGATTGACCAACTTTTGAAGTGTTCCTCTTATATTTTATTTTTACTTTCAATGAATGGATAAATACCCCATTTTTGTTGTAAACCAATTGTCTTATGGGCCAATTTTGGTCTTAGAAGACGTTAATATATATATATATATATATCTATATATATATATATACTTGCAAATACATCCCGCAATAAGTTAAATGTCATTCAGACCAATATCCTAAATACCAAATGTTTGGGGAAAATGTTGTTTTTATGAGCACCCCAAAGAAGTCCCATGAAAAGTGAGGATGGTGAAAATCACATTAACACTATCTAGCTAGCTATAGATAATTTTTTATTGGATCCTTTGGTATTGTCATATTTGTAAAACATTAGGGTTCTAAAAAAATTGTTATAATAGATCAATTGTGTGCTGGTGGTGTCAAAAGAATAAAGATGAAGAAATGACGCTCTCAGAGATTTCTACGTAACCTAGTCCTGGAAGCAAATCAATAGTCTAAGCCATTTATTATCTTCTCTTAAAGATCTGCTACTAAGTTTGGTCAACAAAACATATTGTAAATATTTTATTTGAATTTTGATTTGAAACAACATTTGTTGTAAATTAAAACTATTGTCTAATAAAGTTATTGAAACTCATTGTATTGAGGTGTAAGTTTAGACTTTGGAAGATGACAATACAAGTAGCAAAAGTAGAGTAGTTTGGGGAATATAATTATCCTTTGTAATTGAACTGTATCTCCACTAATTAGATCTTTGGGATATTGTTGAGAAAGATGATGAATTCACCATGTTAATTGTGTAAAAGAGACTAGTGGAAGCTACTGAAATAGAGGAGGTGCTGAAGAATCTTATAATCACAAATGAACGTTAGTTGACCAATGTTAAGAAGAAATGGACATGTGAGTTTGAAATGAAAGATTTAGGAGAGTTACGGTGTTTTCTTGGTTTAAAGTCATGAAATATCTTGATGGTTTTATACTATGTCAAAGAAGGTTTATGTCATAAAGGTCAAAATAATTATATATGTATGATTCAAAACTAGTTAAATGACCTAAGGAAAAAATCTTGGGTAGAAAAAGTACTCATAATTGAAGATGCATATATCGGCAAATAGTCGGAAAATTGTTTACCTTATCATTTCAAGACTAAATATTGCATGTTGTTAGTATAGGCAGTAAATTTATGCAAGCATCTAAGCAGCATGCACTTGTGGTTGCGAGATATGTTGAAGCCACAATGTGTTGAAGAAAGTTAGGACTTCATGACATAAATGTGTGCTTGGAGGGAATGTTAGTGTTTAGGGATTACATAAATATTTGCAAGCATATGTTTGTGATCTATAAAATATATATTAAAAGAGAGTTTTGTCATGACAGAAATCAAGGCCTCGTTTGTCTACAATGGGCTATAACCCAAAGATATAGTGGTAACTAATATATAAATTTATTAAATGGCATGACATGTGCAAGTACAAGATAAATAGCATGGGAGAAATAGTATCATACTATTGATAGTATGAGATAAACATGATATACTTATCTAATGATAAGACGGCCCATTCTATTATCTATACTATCTATCAAGTATTAAAACTGTAACTAGTAGAAGTCAATGATCTCTTGCTTAAAAGCATTAAAGACCAAACAACTTATGTTGCCTACAATACTGATTTTATATTCATCCTAAAACTCTTCCCTTTTTTGGCTAAAACTCTAGAATTATCTCTAAATCCTAACTTTTTTCTATCCCATGTCCTATACTAAGGGAAGTATGAAGTCAAATAGATTTGAGAAGATTCTTAAATTATTTCTATCTTATGTTCTATACTATGGAACTATGAAGTCAAATAGATGTGATTGAGAAGACCTGTCACCTGAACATTCTTACATTCTGAGAGTTCTTTTAAGGATTACAAGCAATTCGAGATTCCGAGAATCTGTTTACTATTAGGTTTACAAAAGGAGGAGGATAGATGAGGCTTCTGAAATAACATTTAGCAAAAGTTCTGGAGGATTATGCCAACGAGAATTATGGATGCAGCATCCAAACTCCTTTGACATTGGATTTGTCAATGGGAAGTTGGGCTGATAAATTGTTGTATCATCAAATAATCATAGAATCAAATATATCTAAGAATCAATCACATGAATAAATAATGCTAAGATTTCTGTTCCTAACCTGATGAGCTTTAACAATTTACGAGTCATATTTTACAAATTACTAAATAGCGCAAGAAACGGAAATTTTCTACCTCTCTAAAATTCCATATAGGAGTGGTGAATATACTAAAATATATATTTTAGAATCTTATCTTACAGACAACTGATTTGTAAACATCAGAGGTTTTAAGAAATTTCCAATCAAAATAAGAATGCTAATCTCAAATTGACGTTTTACCAATACATGAGACCAAAAAACCCTCCTAAAAACACCAGCAAACAGATGTGTTTCAGAATTTCATTGAGCATCTTGTTCAAGGATGCTTCATTTGGGAGTAGATAGAATATCCATTCTGCCCTAGTGTATATGGAGGACAATCTGGGATACCAGCATGGGTTTGTATTGGATAGCCAACCAAGACATCCATATCATTTTGATATCCATTCATGGATGTTAAGTCTCCTTGAGAACCTTGCCAATGGTGTTCAGGCATGCCTTCTAATAATCCACTACAATGCAATGGAGAAAGTGTGTATGACTGTAGGTGCATGTTATCTCCATGACCATTAATGACCCTGCCATCCGGAGCATTAGAGAATGGAGGAACATTGACATGGATGCCTGCATCACTCCTCTCTGCAGCATTGCCACTATGAATCATAGGATTCACATCCAATCCCATTTGACTTGCGTACATCCTTTGATAATCATATACATTCACAGGAGACTGAATGCTTTGATAACCTGCCTGTCTAAGGAAAGCATTCAATGCTTTTGCACTGAGAATCTTATCCTCATCAAGTAGTTCATTGATTATGTCAAGATGGGGGAACTCTTCTGGCATTGTTGAACCAGAGACAGCCATTTCTGCCCCTATATGTCTGGCCTGCAATGTATTAACACATTGAGAAAAGCTCTCTTGATGTTCACTCAAAGGAGAACATGGATCATGCATCTGAACAGAATGATGTTCTAGTACATTTGCACTCATACTCTGTGAGGAAAATTGTTCAAAATGACCATTATCCATGTGGCTAAGCTGATTCTCTTGTTGCTGCTGTAAATGTAGCATCTCGGGAGTGACTGTGCCAAAAGTGAAACCCAAGCTTCTTTCTCGCTGACAATCTGATTGCGTATTTCCACTAGCATCCATTGTATCAATTCTGTTTGTTCGCATAACCATATCAGATTCACTTCGAGATAGCTTGACCCCAAATCTCGATTCATCTCTTGTAGCAGCAGTGTGTACTCCAAAACCACCCAAGAACTTCTGCATTGCTACATCATTTTGTGCAACAGCATAAGGTATTGCCGACTGATGTAAGCCTCCATGCAAAGTCATGTTCATGTATTGCAAATCATTTCGGAAGCCAGGATCAGCATGAGGGACCATTGGGGTTGATGTCGCAAATGGGCTACTGGTTCTCATGATACCTGCAGCAGCATTCCTGTAAGAAGGAATGACTGGTGAGTTTTGCTGCATAGATGATGATGATGATGACGACGACGACGATGCTGGCTCTGTGACTGTCACTCCTAGCCTGTCTATGGCACTAACAGACCGTGACAGAGGTGGGGGTTCATTCCATTGTTGTGAGACAACCGGTACTACTCTTGACGTTGTTGGTAGACCTGATGCACTTGATGGCCTTGGAATATTAGTATCCACAGTTGCTGCACTTGTTACAGAAGTAAAACCTGCAGGTGTTACTCTTGAAGTTGTTGGCAGACTTGATGCACTTGATGGCCTGGATAGTTGTGTATCCACTTTCCCTGCACTTGTTAGAGAAGGAAAATCTGCAGGGTTAAGAGAACGAAGCGTTTCAGTAGCATTCTGTTCACAGGTGCTACTAGTCAACCTGGCTTGAGCATTGTAAATCTTCTTAGGAGAGGATATTTCAATATGATTCATCGCATATTTCTCGACATTCTTTCCCTCATTCTCCATGTTTTCTTTAGGCTTATTATCTTTCTTCAAAAGCTTGATATATTCCGTGCCACCATTGTCAGAATCACCATGTCCTTGAGCATCATCCCCAGCTTTTCCATCTCCATCATTACCAACTTGATGTTGATAATGACTAAGTTGTTTCTGTAATGTTGTAACCAGCTCCTCCTATAGGAATAACAGACACCGCCCCAAAAATAAATAAATAAACATCTTACTACCATACAGAGTACAAGCCAAAAACCAAAAATTCCTTTTTTCATTGACAAACATGACACCTTTTCTAAAAGACACTGTTGAAGCCTTTCCACCCGTTTCTTTAGGGATGTAATAACAGTGTCTGTGTCAGGATCGCCGGTATTGCAGTTACAGCTGTTCTCTGTTCGACTGGAACTGCCTGATCTGCCCCTTAGCGCTCCAACAGTTTCACCTTGACTTGAGTCCTTTTCATTACTGACCCTTCCACGTGCTCTGCTACACAATACAGGAAACTGATAACCCACATAGTTCCAGAAAACGTCATTATACAAATATCATAAAAACAAATGGTTACCTGCTTGCGGATGCTGGGCTTAAATCTGCCATATTTGTGTTTGACCTCTTTCTACCAGGCCCATTTGAAGCAGTGTGAAATAAAATAGAATCTGAGGAACATGTAGATGAACTGTCATCTAAAAGACCTTCCTGTATCTGATTTGATTGGCCATTTGGAGCAGAGTCTATACATGAACCTCCACTGAAACTTGCTTCCATTGCTTGATGCATCTCGGCCCCTTCCCTTTCCCAAATATCTTCTGTAGTAGGCCTCAGCGTACCCACTACACCATCAACATTATCCAGGACACTTGAATCATCATCATCATCCCCCATAATAGAAGTTCCTTTTGACAAGGAGCTTACAGTAGCTCTACTGCTTGTTGAATCTTCTTGTTGCCTCAATTCTTGTGTTCCTAGATGCTTCACTTCAACAGTCTTATCTTTTTCTTTGCGACTGTTTCGCCTTTGTTTTGCCTAAATCATTAGACAAGAAACACAAAGATATTAACAAAATACAGTACTATATTCTTCGCAAAATTAAGGAGCAAAAGAAATGCTAAAAATTTTATCCCTTTAATCTGGAATTTGGAACTGCGAGAATGCGCAACATATACACAAAGAGCTCAATCAACCAAAATATACCAAGATTGGGGAAATGGGGCAGTTCAAGCCCATGTCAGCAAAGGCATAAGCATACAAGAACAGTGAAGAGTTATGAGAACAAAATTAATATGCTCAATCAAGATCACTCTTTTTGTCACTTGCTCATATAGTTTTATGATCCACCACAAACATCCTTTGAAACTCAAATCAGTATACCTTGCATGAGTTTGATTATGTCAGAACTCTACAAAGCTGACATATGCACTTCCCCCCATCAACTCACAATGATTGCTCACGATGCAAAAATGTAACCTCAGTTCATGTGCCATATATGATCGATGCTAACGATAAACAATTAAGTAAAAGATTAAAGGCAAAATAATAAACTAACTGTGATTAACCACAGCAACTATTCCAGAGAAAAGGTCAAGAAAATAAAAAACCCAATTGGCATCCCATACTACTGAATATGGCCTTGAACATATTTGGCTAGCATCAGATTCAAAATATGAAAGCTTTGTCTCACCAGCAGAGTCTTAATACTGTCTTAAAAAAAGCCATAACAAAAAGGGTAGGTAGTTCTCTTTATATAGCTGAACTCCCTAGGCTCCAAAAAGGGTTTGTTCCAAGTCCTAATATAACCGATTTACCACTTATCCTACCCTTAAATCCATTGAACTTAGCCTTTAGAATTGGTTCATAACGTTATGCTCATATTAAATGTCCAGCCTTAATGGTACATATATATTCATCATCCTACAATGGTGAAGCTCATAACACACAGGAAAAAAGCTTCTATAGATGTATTAAACAGAGCAATGACATTGATATTACTTAAAGCTAAATAAGTGGCAACTGGAAAACATGGCCTGAATTATTTGGGGAACACATTAAACCATGATTTTGATTCAATACAATATCAACTATATGAAGCCACTTTTCCATTAGCTTGATGGATATTGATATATGTGGATGCAAACACCTGTTTTTTCTTGTTTCGTTTCTCTTTTTCAGCAGCTTCCCGCCTTGCTTTTAGTTTTATTTCTGCTTGTTCTGCAGCCTCCTCTTCACGTATCAGCTCTTCTTGACGTTTTAAAGCAATTGCTTCAAGATAAGCCACTTCAACGCGGTTACTGCAATATTGAAATAACTGTTGCATTATTACTTCTAACATGCAACTAGATACAGCCGAATGACAATCAAAATCTGAATTTCAAGAATATAAAACAAAACTAAATCATGAATAACATCCTATTTTTTCATAAAAAATTACTTGAAATGAGGATATGTAGATTATGAAAAAATACTATGACGAGATCATACACAAATTTTGAAAGCAAAGAGAAAAATGTTTGTTCAAACAAAAGTAAAAAGAATGCGATCAACTATCAAATAAATTTCATACATATGGAGACAGTAAAGACAGCCACGGAAATAAATAAAAATGAGGGTTTCACAAGGTCTGAGAAAACTCAAAAGTTAAATAAATAAAACGGAAGTAGCTCAGTTAGTAAGGTTGCCAAAGAACACCAGAAGGAATGTGTTCAACACTTCCTTTCTACGGTAGCATCAAATAAATTAGTGATATCAGTGTAAGACTTGAACATGCCAGATGGTTTATTAACAAAAAATGGCTATAGATAAAAATAGTGACAATGAACCTCTCAACCTTACATGTGAAATGTATGGATCAGAAAGTTAAATTAAACCAAAATCTCATATTAATAATGGTCTTCTCAACTATTTGCAATAAATCAGTATGGATTTATTTCTCTCTGCATGATAATTACCTCTGCTAAGATTAAATTTAGCCTAGAGTTGATATTGATTGCTCTAACAATGAATGATTCGTACTATATATATTGTGATATTAAGGATAATAAAAGAGATTCTCACCATTTTAGCATTAGGCTAGCAACCACTTGTAAAAGAGACTAAGAAAACAAAGATCATATCCATGATTGAGTACCTGAACAGGTGACCTAGGACAAACATTTCTACTGTTCGTCGTCCAAGCTCTGTAAGCCTTCTTTCATCCCGTTCAAGGTTATCTTTTCCAAAATCATCTCCAGAGCTTACATCCTACACAAAATGTACATTGGAAGGACTTGGCTACGGAGAAACTTCGTTGTACTATTTACTATAATAAAGTTCACAGTTTACCTTAGTTCTATTTTGAGGTCCCTTGTCATCTTTGTAGAATGGGATTGATTCATTTACTGCACGATCCAAGAGCAGAAGCACATCACCAGCAAGAACAAAGAACTCTTTCTCGACCCAAACAATAGGATTATGAGCTTCCTCCACTTCAAATCCATTTATCTTTCCTTTTTTATTTTTACTTCGGTAATCCAACGCTCGATACCCACTATAAAGAGCATCCATAACCAAGGTTGAGGTAACCTCTTTTTCATTGAAAAAACACTTCACGATCGCTTTTAAGATTGTGTCTGTCTTCTCACGGGATAAGCGGCGGCGCATGTTCTCCTCTACTGTTGACCAAAAAACTCGAAAGCTGCCCAATAAAGTATAAGAGAAATTTTAGACCTAAAAATGTATCAAAGAAAAATCATGATTTTTAAGTGTTTCTAGACTGGAGAGTGAAATGCTTATGCATGTCTTCTCAAGGTAAAAGGTACAAGTAGCACTAGATGCTCTGTACTGCTGACCAAACTACCAAAAGTCACCCAATGGAATATAAAACAACTGTTAAACCTCGATGGGGACCAGCTGACATCAGAGCAAAAAGTAGGCTTGTTGTAGCATTTATAGAGCAGATAAATTAGAAGCTTATTTCTAACAATCTATCAGTCATTTTTAGTAGACATTTCAGTACATGTGCCATGCATTTTCTCTCCTATGACTACTTACCAAATGACTTCTATGCATCGAGAGAGAAAGACATGGAAGAAAGAATTGAAAGTCATGATAAATAAACAATGGAAAAGCCCAATCTAAAGGAAAGAAAGATGCACACAAACACATATCGAAGTAAACAAAGAAAGTAAGTTTCCACTTGGTGGTTGGAACCCTCGACAAAAATCATGCTTAGATATCCAAGAGAGAATGTCGATAAACTGGTTAAAAACACAGGGTCATCTACATGCTCAAAGACAATTATGAGACATTTCTTAATTTGACAGTTAAATTCAAAGTCCCGGAATGTGCAAGGAGACAAGAAAAGTACTTTATCTATCAAAAATCCAAATACTGACACACCTGGACCATCTCAAGGAATCTTCCATTAGCTTCCCAATCTTCTCACGTTTCTCCTCCACAAAGCGACGGCATATCCCTTCAACATTGGTCAAGTACACACGAATCAGTTCCCTCCTGTACTGGCAGTCTAAGCACCTGAATGGACGATGAGGGTTTTCTCTGCAAGGAGAAATAAAAGGTTACTCTACTGAACATTCAGTTTGCTATTGGTATTATATTGATCCATTTAGTGTCAGTTTTACTTGCTCAGTGTTCGTATCAAAGCCATGCGTCTAGTTCTATGATTAAAAAAATGTCAGCCCAGCGTCTAGTTCTATGAGTCTAGTTCATATCCAAGCCATGAGTCTAGTTCAACCGAATCACCCCAGAGAATTATAATTATGACAGCATCAGAACAAAAACATTTGATTCTGAAATCATACCGGATTACTTGTACTTGAGCTTTAATAACAAGAGTATCTGCAACTGTGAAGCCATCCAACACTTTCGAAAGCTCCATAAATTTCTTCCATCCCCAATCATGTTCCTTTTTGCAAAACCGGTGCAATGTATCTGGCGAAACAAATTATTTCACGATATATACATGAGTGTGAGTAGATACATGCCACTTTTCGCCAATTGTTTTCTAGACCCAGTTAAAATATCAAACACATAGAGCATGTCTTTGACTATTTGTAAAATAAATTTAATTCCATATACATGTGCCTCTTCTCAAAACTTGCCTGAGTACTTGGACTTTTTCGGGTCTTTATTAACAACAGCAATAGTAAATTGTGCAAAATGACTCCAGCCTACACAGATATGTTAAATTTTGCGTCAGTCTCAAGAATTGGCAAAGCATCTAAAATGTGCATAGGTTCACTCATACCAGGTAGCAGTTTGTCATAATCAGCAACACAGAGAAAGAGGGACAAATGATTACAAACGTCGCAACCTTGGGGATACACAAGAATATACCTGCATAAACGAAGTAAATTGATGCTTTTATACATAGAATATAATGTATAAACTAGTGCAAAACCAGGAAAGAACAACCTTTGTTTGATAATCATCAAAATTTAAATCCTTCCATTATACTGCCAATAATGCTATGCTTGATATATTCAGATGTCATAGACTAGACCTAAGATAATGTTATATTTGATATATTCAGACAGCCGCAACATTCAAAATTTGCATACCTTTCTCAAGCATGACTCTCCTATATAGGCATCACTATTATCAAATTCTTAGAAATTTACATTCATATTTACCATTTGTAGCTACCAACTTCAAATAAATTACTTCGAAGCTCCCTTTTGTTTATTTGTGAAAAATTCTCGATCTTCCACGTAAATTTTCCATATAAATCTGACGGTCTTGTTCCTAACAAAGAATTTAACACAAAAATGACGTCATGGAAGGAATAATTGAAACAAAATTAAAATTCAAAGTTAAGAGATAAATATTGTAAATAGTTCACAATGGCTTTTACTCATATTTGTCTATTTTGTAAGATTCCAACTCAAAATGGTAGATAATCAAGCCTGTATTAAGTTATAGAGGACACCCTAGATTGAAGATCATCAAAGGGAAGAGATGCCTACTGAATCATCAGTGATCTAAACAAGCCATAAGGTGAACTAAATTAACAGAGAATGAATGGCTTCATACTTCATAGTATCTCAATTGTTTGACAATATAATCATGTACCCAAACCAATGAAATTTTCCTCTCTTAGATATTGCAGATAAGTAAATGATATATGGCTTTCTTGTGATGATGTAGCCTTGCACTATAAAAAAGGAAAATTTTAAATTTTTCTGTGAAATATCTAGCTTGGTAGAGATTCTCATTGATGGTTAGGATAACATTCAAGCTTCTGATTATAGATCTCAATTGAATGTCCCACTCCTCGGATTATCTGGAGATCTTACATGTGCAGAACCCCACAAACAGCTCTTACTATACCAGCATTTAAACACAGCTTGTGACAATTATCTTGAATCAAGTGCAATTAAGGATAATTAGGGCCAGAAATATACAATATGGCTATTATAATTTGCATTAATTTGCAGAATTATTTAGGATAAATGCCTAATCCATGAAATCTACAAGGACATGTGAATGAGGTTATTACATTTGGAAATGTTACAATTAATGCAAACTGTGACAAAGCTTGAGTAATAAACACGCTTGGAAATTAGGAGGTACCATATATTCTGTTATTTTACAGTTTTTCTCTATCCTAGAGTGTAGAATGTGTTGATCAATGGGATGTAAGAGTTAAGACCTCAGTTTTCACTTTTACTGCCTTTCAGTTCCTTTCAAGGGCAAGACCATCCACTGCCTCACATAGTCACCTTGGTGTACCCATTTCTTCTTCTTCTTTCTCTTTTATTGTGTCAACTCATACCTAGTAAGCCATATGCCACTAACAATCGAGGAGCACGGTGTACATTTCTATCGAATTAAAAGAGAAACCATGCCTCCTGCCTTGAATTAAAGTACTTACAGGAAATTTGCCCTCGTTCATCACAATGACAATTGAATCTTTAATTCATGGTTGGAAATTTTTCAAACAAGATATCACGTATGAGAAGGAGACTTGTCTGCTTAGTAGAAGATATATTTTCCAAACAATGCGTGTCAAATACACCATTACCACTGACAGGCAATTCAGACTCACACAAAGCCAAAGTTACAAAAGAACATCGGAGTGCTTTGCAAAATAGCCATAGCTATTAATCGGGGACGCTTAGGTTTGATCCGAGTCTGCACTTCTGTTGCTTGTTTGACGATGTTTTTCTTGTCCAACCTCAACTAGCCATACAAAGGTTGTTTGCCTCACATTTCTTGCAACTAACTTTTTTGTGCTACATCATCTGATATGTCACTTTCCCACCTCAATAGGCAGCACAAGAAGTTGGATGTCCTACTTTACTTGCGACAACAAAATTTGTCTCACATCTGTAGACAAAACAAAATGTCTGCCACACTTTTCTTGCAACAAATGATTTTATACTACACCGGTTGAGCTTGTTTTTCTGCACCCTCAGTGGACCTGCCAAGAATTGTTCTTCTTACTTTCTTGTGACTAGTGATTTTGTACAACATCAGCTGAAATTGTTTCCATCCAACCTCAACAGTCCTTGCAAACAGTGATTTGCACCACATCAAAACAGGTTTTCATCCAAGCATTCCACTCGAAACAGGCATAAGTCTCCAAATACATACACTTTAAAGCACAGTGAGAAGAGTCGGAAAGTCTAAAATAATTCAACACGATGGTTTCTGGCCATATCTGCAAAAAATTAATTCCTGTCTTTCGATATCAACCAGGCCTAAAGTCTCCTCTCACAAGCGGTTTAAGCATCTACTATGCAGAACCATGCGAAGATTCAGAAGCCCTAAAAATGAAAATTTACTGTGGAAAGAAAAAACATCCTACAGACAAAAGGAAATGAGAAGAAAGCGAAGATGCTTACCGGGGACACATGATCCAGATTCATCATCATCTTCAGTATTCCACGCGGGAGACGTAGAGGCAGAAGAAGCAATCGTCTCCAAAGAAGGCCACTCTCTGCTAACAGATTCTGCAGGATCAAACTTTGGCGTCTCTGCAGAAGAGCTAGCTCCTTCTTCTTCTCTGGAATTCGAGGCCATGGATTCTAAAAAAGAAAACGTCCGATTTATTTACTGTTCGTTCGTACGGACGCTCTCGTGACCTGTTCTGTTCTTCTATTTTCCGTCCTTCGATGTATTCGGTGGGTGCAGATCGCGGAGCAAGAAACCTGCGCGCAGCGAGAGAGCGAGCGAGAGAGAGCTATGGAAGAGAAACGCAGAAGAAAGAAAAGCCAAAGACAAAAACCAAAAAATAAGAACCCAAAACTAAAATTTAGAAATAAAAAAACAGCACAAACAAACACACGCACCATGTTACAAGGCAACAAGCAAAGTATGTAAGTGGCCTTCCTCTGGCCTCATGTCACAATTCATTCCCTTGCTCCAGGTCTGGCGCCTTACGGGTAACTTGGCGTAGCACCCGGCCACACACACCTCATGCATTGCCTATGTGGACGTGAATAGTCAAGTGCATATTGTTCGAATCAAAACATTGTGCTTCGAACTCCCAAGTTTAACTCCACTAGGGGGATGTTGCATGCTTGTCACCCCGACGTTTGATCTTTTGCCATCCGCCTTGCCCGTCTATATTCTCGTGTTCCAAGTGATCATTGTCGCTTGCCATTGCCATCAATCAACCATGCCTTGTTCCTCTTGATGCCATTGGATGTGAGCAAACACAAAGATGTATGTGCTCAAGAAACCCCCATGTGTCATCAAACACATATGAGTGGTTAATTTGTGTTTGCTCACATCCAACTACATCAAAAGAGCAACTGATCAATGGTATTCGTAAATGACTATGCTCATTCAAAGGGCTCGCTCAAAGCGTGAGGATTTTGGATGGGTAGCTAACAAGACCAAGTGTGTGGGTGATGTCCACCCACCATCCCCTATGGAGTTCAACTCGGTTAATCATCAATGTCCGTGACAATAGATTTTGGGCACGGAAACAATGACCCCATGGACACATGATCACTCAATGTTGATCATATCCCCAAGGGGCGCAAAAACCATAGCCACGCCATGGTCATTGAAAGTCATCATGATGCAATTGACAATGACATGATTTATTGTCACCCAAATCATGGGTCTCCTATGGCATGTTCCTCATTAGTCAATGATATTATACTCATGGTCAAACCTTAACAAATGTTGCAAGTGAAATATTCCACTTGACAATGTATGAAAAGTTTATGACATACCATTGCTTCGATAGGGTGGTTGTTAAACTAGAATTTGGACATATGTTGCAATCAAGTCATGAATTATTTGATCAAATGAAAAGTTGGTGGTTATATCATAGTCACCCAAGATAGAAATTGTCTAATGTTTCACAATGTTCCAATTGCTAAGTTACAAATGTTCTCTTAGAAATTTATGATTCTAGTATTCAATGTCATGATTGTAGGGAAAAAGGATGACCCTTAACATGTGACGGTACATGCAAGCATGAAAAGTAGGTTGATAGTTCAAGCTTGAGAGCTTTTCAATACTTTATTGCAAAAAAAACAATTTCAATCGAATTTGACAAGTGCACAAACTTTCATCTATATCAACATACCTTTTCTTCATCAAATTCTACCAAAATAACCATACAAAACAACTATGCGTCCATGTAATTAAATTGAAGACAAATAGCTAAGAAGCACACTCAAGTATCTTAATCACAATGGACACTAAATCTACTAATGCAGTAAGGTTTCAGATTTCGTAATCAATCTAGATCTATTTTTTATCCACTTGCTTTTGAGACATGATTGCTATTGAAACTTTATACAGGAAACACACTACGTCATTAAAGAATGTCTAGAAAATGTTAAAGAAAGTACAAATTTCATAATGTACAAAGGCAGAAGTCGTCAAATTATACCTATAGCCAATGGCCTTAGCTGTTAGCTAACTGTGGTTCGTATTAGTAACAGATGCAGTTCCACAAAAGATTTTTCACATATACAAAGGATGAAATCGTCATGAACTCTTGATATTGTGACATCAATAAGCCTAGTATCAAGATTTGAGGGCTGCACGAGGAGAGGAAATGCAATCAAAATTGTTGAGAGAAGGAATCACGCGTCCAAATACATTTGACCTAATAAATAGGATTTTCCCCAGCTTGGCAAATAAAAATAAATAATTCCACTTGTGGACGTCAACAATTAACTGGCCCCCACCAACATATTATTACAAATTATTCAACCACTACATAATTACACAACCATTTAGCCATATATGAGAAGAATTAGACTGCTCAAAAAATTGTTTTAAGCAAAATATGGTTTGCTTTCTTCACATCAGCCACATGAGCATATCAAATGTTCAACTGTCATTCCAAAATCCTTAGGTTGAGGATATATGCTGGTTTCACATCATACAGGCGTATCATCCGCTTTCATACCTGACAATTCAAGACTCTTACACCCATCTTTCCTTTTTTGTATCATGATTCAAAACTATTCTTCTGTAATGGCATGAGTCCTGTCGAAAGACTAAGATCAAGCAAGTCTTCCATCTTTCCTGTAGAAGCAACTGCATAATAATACTCAAATGAAGTTCCCCAAATTGATTGATTACAGAGGCACCAAAAATGTGTGCTAGTAAGATAATGCATTACAAATTGATAAACAAAAGTTGATTGCATTTTGGAACATTTACACCAACAAAGATTTACATATCCAATCATTACATTGGCAATATTTATCAATGAACCATAAAAAATATTTCTGGTAAGTACAAGTTTCCCAATAATAAAAATATCTTCCAACAAAGAACATTAAGATCAGGCATTGAACTTGATTCAATTTCTATCATTAAAAACATTTTATTTACACATCCTAGACAAACCCAACAGATCAATCTTCAAACCTTCACATTTCCAATAGTAACTCAGCATATCATTGCTACATCTTCATAAAAATGTGTTGACGGAACAATATAGAAGAAGAAGCCTGAATTGTAAAATTTGTAAAATGCTTTTGCAAACTAATTGGACAACATAAGAACTGACAGTACACATAGCATGCTACACAGCCCAATTCAGATAAATCAGGAAACCAAAAAACAGAATCACAAAACAAGAACAAAAGTCTCAATCTTGTTTTTTCATAGCTTAAAACAGCACAGGGACTCTATAGGCCCAATACAGATCACACCTATGAAGCAAAAAACAGAATTATAATAGAGTTGAGATGTAAGACAACATTCTCAATCTTGTCAGGAACTATATCAGCACAACATATGCATTCTCAACATCGGACAGCATAAACAGAATTTCAATACAATTGAGAGGCTAAACAATATTCTCAATCTTGACATTAACTAAAGCAGAACTTTGAATGCACTCTCAACAGAGCATCATGTTCAGCAAATATAAAATCCATCAAAATTCCTACATATAGAAAAAAGAGACATAAAGCTGAAAGTGGCCCAATTCAAATCATCTTTTTTTTCAAAACAAGGAGTATAACCACAACAAACTTCGTCCTGGTCTTCAAAAGAACTTGTCTGATCCAAAACAAAACAACCTCCCCATGTAGCTTGAAAGATGGCCCATAGGATTCTCAATATAATACAGCTTCCCTAAGACCAACTTATCCTGGAATTGATTTGACACACAAAAACAGTTGCACTGAGAAAACAGAGACATCATCAACAAGGTTACAAGGTAGTTAAGAAACAGTGTAAAAAGGACACCAAATGCACAATTGACTAATAGATCAAGGAAAACAAACTGAGCTGGAGTTCAAAAGACTATAAGCATATATAAGAAAACATAACTTAGACTATTGCTCAAATGAATTCAAACACAATTTTCAGAATCGGACAAATGTTAACTAAAAACAGACTGAGAAATTATTAAAACCCAGAACATAAAAGCTAAAACCCATGGAAGAAAAAAGCGAAAGAATTATGCATACCTGCTTTTAAAGACATGTTTACATTCCATAATAGGGTATTGACGGAACTCCTCCTATCTGTGGGACTCGAGGCCCAGATGATGCTATTGCATCCTGCTGCTGAGTTTGTGTATTCTGGTAAGGCCCCGATAGATGTTGGCTTTGATAAGAAGGCATGCCATACTGTCCTTGAACAACTGGAGTCTGAGAACCCATTGATACAACCGATCCTGGATTATATGATGATAATGGAGTTCCTACACTCGCATACATCCCTGGATAAGACATCGTTTGCTGCTGACCATATGGATCATGTGGTGTCATCCCTATAGGAGCTCCCTTTTGCAGAGTAGTATTAGCCCCGGCTTGCCAGTGATGAGGAACATTATTCATGGCTGAAGGCATGGATGAATTACTCCCTATAGGTCGGCACTGCATTGGCATAACCACATTAGGGTTCACACTCTGGCTCTGGCTCAATCCAGCATGCATTCCCGGATCAGTATTTTGGTTGTATGGAATTCCTTGTGCTGCCATCATGCTTTGAGAAGGACCCGCAGCATATTGACCATATGGGTGGCCGCCTGTATTGGCTAGCTCACTCATCTCAGGTTGTCCACCACTATGCTGAATGGCTGCCCTCTGTTTTGCACCTTCAATCGCAAGCTTGCAAAAAAGCTGATGCCCGTTGACAGTCTTCACAGGCTCCTCAAGAGCTCTTTTTGCCGACTCAGATGATTTGTAGATAAAGAGAGCAAACCCTCTCACTTTACCCACCTGCTTATCAAGACCAAGTGGGCCCTCCTCGATATCTCCATATTGGGCAAATATGCTCAAAAGTTCATCCACTGGCCAGTCCAAAGGAACATTACCCACATAGATTTTTCTTGTTGCTAAGTCTTGTGGAGGCTGAGATGACCCACTGGAGCCTTGGGTAGCAAGTTGGCATACACTGATTCGCCCATCAATGCGTTTGCTTGGTTCTTTGAGTGCATTAATTGCACCATCAATGTGTTTAAAAGTTACAAAGCCATATCCTCGACTCTTACCTGGCAAAAAGACAGTCTCATTCACTTCGGCACTAATAAGTGTTCAATAAAAATACAAAAATCTCATTACGATTTCCTCTAATTTGGGGTATTTTTTCAAATTTTTTTGGTTATTTCATGACTTTAATAAATGCCTACGCCTATATGGTATTTCTTCATAATTTCAAACTATTTCCAGCATTAAGGAAGTCTATGTCATACATCTGATAAGTTCCGCTAAATCTTTGGTAGTGGCTGAAAAATTAAGATCTCTTCATTTAGAAATAATAAAAAAACTGATCAGAATGCACAAATACTCTAAAACATGTATTGTGATGATTTCCCATTTCCTTTTATTATATGTATAAAAGAGACAAGCCATAAGAATTTATAAAAAAAAAATTTAAAAATCCCAGAAAATTGTGATATTCTTCCCCACCATGTGATTGCTTAATGCATAAGTCACCAACATATATCTTTACGTATGTATGTATACGTTAGGATGGATGTATGCATGCCTAAATAGATATACGCAAATAATTTCCTATTATCTCATGCAGAAAGAAACAAATTTTGTTAGAAATATGCAATTTTTTTGGGTATTCCCATGAAATGTGCAAGAAAGTACATACAGTTTTCTAGTAAATTCCTATAAAAATTTCAAATTTTCCTGATGTTAATTGAACAATAACTTAAAGAAAAACATGTAACTCATGGTCATCCTGAACAATTTCTAATTTTCCAAGCATGATAAATAAAGAAGGTAGTTTGCTCATAAAATAACACGTACCCGTGTTGCGATCCATGATGGCAATGGCTTCTTCAAGCTCACCAAACTCAGAGAATGTGTCTCGGAGGCTAACAGTGTCGGTTTCCCACCCAAGGCCACGGACAAATATCTTACGATGGGCAGGATCACGGTCAGCGAGCTCCCGAACGCCATCAAGGACATCGAGGTGTAGAAGGGAAGCTTCAACAAGAAGATGGGCAAGGTCTTCCTTGGACAAAAGGTCAACCATAAGGCGGACATCAGGGCGGGATAAGTATGATGGGATCCTGGCATCAACAACGTTATGATTGTCGGTCAGGTTGTCTGCACAAGTTGGTGATTCCTCTGTAGTTAGGGTAGGTTCGCAAGGAAGTATAGTCGGCATCGCTCCATTGCTGTTATTGTTCTCTTCGAGCTTTCGTTTCTTGGTATCTAACGGGCTGGTTAAAGGATCCATCACCATATCTTCTCTCTCTCTCTCTCTCTCTCCCTATCTCTAGAACGTGCGCAATTTTCTTTCCTCTTGTTTCTCTCTAGGTGTTTCTCTTGTGCTCTGTTCTCTGTACCTGTCTCTTGTCTATGTAGCTCTTTCTGAGTACCCAGTTATCTAAGAAACCCTAGCTAGCTTCTTCTCTTCTCCTGCCCTTCCGTCTATATCTTCTCGCTCTTTCTGTGCGTTCTGTTCTCGCGGCGAAACCCTACAGCGTAAAATCTTCTCTTTTTTTATAACACAGTTTTATTATGTGTATTTATTTAAGTACATATATGATATACATATAATTTTGTTTTTTATTTTTCACATATGGTTTGGGCGGGAAATCGCATCTCTTCTTCTTCTTCTTCTTCTTCTTCTTCTTCTTTTGCCGTCTCTCTTTCCTTTTTTCGTAAATAATGGCTTTAATTATGAAAGAAGAAACACCACCACCATAACTTACAACACAGAAGTATCTATGTACATATAGAAGTTAGAAAACCCTTCTAGGGATCTAAATACTACTATTACTACCACTACGAACTCATCATGAAATATCTGACCTTGCAAATTTCTCTCTCTTCATGGTTGAGATTTCATGATTCCCTCCCGAGCCTGGACAATTGCCCTGTCACAAAAAGAAGTCCTACCATAACTCTCCAAATAAATATGTTAACTCGTAGCATCAATTAAGAACACCAACTTGCCTTCATCACATGAAACCACCAAGTAATGGTCTTACAAAAACCCTATATCTTTAATACCCTTTCTTCCATCCACTCGTATGTGTCAATCAACTTTGGATTAACATCATTTGTTGATATTACTATCAATCTCCTATTTCCATCAAATGTTCAATAAAGCTCATGAGGTCCACCATCTAAATAAAAAATTGGTTCATACAACAATAATCATCCTTCCAACTTTTCCCAAATAAAGGTATAACTTCCTTAGAATATGAAATGTTAATCTTGTTGTTCGAAAGGCCATTAATCTTCTTTGTAACACCAACATAACATTATTGACTATTACCAAACCGAATCTAGCTATCTAGTTTAATTGAAGGTTAAGAAGTTTACCTTCCCACCTCAACAACCTCGATGTCGCTAAAACCTCCATTTGTAATTGTTGAGAATCAAGCTCAACTTGGTCTAGTGTGTGAACTCACCTTGAGAGTGAATAGACACTCCAACGGTCAAGAGTCACCATTATGTCACCACTTTGTATTCTAGCATTTAGTATAAGTCATAGAATCATATTCTATGACACATAACTTATGAGCTTTCACATTCCCCATGCTCCATGAGTCTTGTAGTTAATGAAGAGAGAGGGTGACTATATAAAGCACCCTCCTCCCACCTTGTATAATAATGAGTCTTTCTCCTTTGTTAATATACTTTACCTTGCGTATTCTCTGTGTCTTACTCCTTGTCTCTCACACACACACACACACTCTCTCTCTCTCTCACACACACAGTTCATATCTATTCCGCTGCACAAAATCCATCTCTTGATTCTTTACATGGTATCAAAGCGACTTGGTAGCTCAATCTAGCCCATCCGCGTGTGTTGTGTCCTACACCGACGACCAAGAACCGGCTCATCGCTATCGTAGCATCGCTACATAGCTCGCATTTGAAGAGAGAAGAAGAATCGACATAATGAATACTCGAATGGGGAGTGTTCTCCCTACCGAGAAGTTGGATTGAAACAACTTCGCATCTTGGGAGTACAAGATGCACCAATACAATACCTTGTCGGACAAGGCTATTGGAGCTACATCAAAGGAGTGCACGAATACCGACCCGTCGAAATGGCTCCCAGATACGCGACATGGGGGCAAGCCGCAAGCCGCGTGATGTATTGCTTGGCGACATGTGTTCACGATCACATGCTCGGCTACATTCGCGAAGCCAAGACGCCGAAGGAGGCATGGGAAAATCTACGAAAGATTTTTGCGGCGAACACAACTGCAAGAAGGCTTCAACTCCGCCAAGAGTTGAACAACATTCAACAAAGGGACATGTCCATCACGACATACACCTTGAAGATCAAGGAGCTTTGTGACTCGCTTGACTCGATAAGCGTAAATATCAATGATGATGAGATGGTGCAAATATGCCTCAGCGGCCTCGCACCACGGTTCGGCGCGATGTGAACCGTCGTTCTAGCAAGGGAGAAATCTCCCTCCTTCTTCGAGCTCCAATCAATGTTATTGGTCGAAGAAAACCACGTGCGTACAAGGAGCAATGAGTCGGAAGGCCACATGCTCTACACGCACTCAAACGGAGGAAGAGGACGCGGACGAGCGAGAGGCCGATTCGACCAAGGACAAGGTAGACGAGGTCTGACCTACAATAACAACTCCCAATTTCGGCCGCAAAACGGAAGCCAACGAGGAATATATCAACCTCCGGATTTATTTTTTCCCTCGGCAACGGAGCAATATCCTGGAGTAGCAAAAAACAACCAACCGTCGCTCTTTCGAGCACAGAGGCGGAATACAGGGGTGCGGCAGTGGCCGCATGGCTCAAAAGGATACTCAAGGATCTGGGTGTACCCATCAAGGATCTGACTTCCCTTTACTGCGACAACATGAGCAGTATCTATCTGGCTCGGAACCCGGTGTTCCACACGTTGACAAAGCACATCGAAGTGCACTATCACTTCATCCGAGAGCGCGTTCTAGCTGGCGATGTCGACCAACAACACATTAGCATCAATCTTCAAACAACCGACATCTTCACTAAAGCCTTAGGAGCCGCCGACAAGCTATGTCAATTCATGACCGATCTCAAATTGACGACCCCTGACCTGGCAAGCTTGAGGGGGAGTACTGAAGACACTACGCAATAACACGTGGATTCCGCAACCGCGCAACGAATCCGCGAAGAGCCGATCTACCGCGCAAAGTCGCGAAGGAAGACGCAAAGCCGAAGCACAGACTTCGCAAGTACGCACAACACAAGTTGGAGCACGGATTCCGCAACTCCGCATAAATACAAGTCGACGCGGACTCCGGAACGCGAGTCGAAGTGGATTTCGGATACCGTCTGAAACCGACCCGACTTGAGCTTGAGGGGGCATGTTGAGAATCAAGCTCAACTTGGTCTAGTGTGTGAACTCACCTTGAGAGTGAATAGACACTCCAACGGTCAAGAGTCACCATTATGTCACCACTTTGTATTCTAGCATTTAGTATAAGTCATAGAATTATATTCTATAACACATAACTTATGAGCTTTCACATTCCCCATGCTCCATGAGTCTTGTAGTTAATGAAGAGAGAGGGTGACTATATAAAGCACCCTCCTCCCACCTTGTATAATGTTGAGTCTTTCTCCTTTGTTAATATACTTTATCTTGCGTATTCTCTGTGTCTTACTCCTTGTCTCTCTCACACACACACACACACACTCTCTCTCTCTCACACACAGTTCATATCTATTCCGCTGCACAAAATCCATCTCTTGATTCTTTACAGTAATCATTGGCACATCCCCTTCTCGTGGAGGATGTTGTACAATAAATGACCAATAGTTTACTGGCATACTTTGCCAATATGTAAATAAATGATTGGCTATAAAAAACCTTGCACATTTTACATCCCATTTAGAATTAACGTCATTCCACTCATTAGCTTCAATCGTCGTCATTCCAGGTTGAATCCATGTCTTCTCTATCAAGTATATCATCATTTCCATCCAAGGTTGTACACCCTCAAACATAAATCGAATGAAGGTAAATTGATGAGACACCATATCCTCATAGAAATTAAATAATGATGCCCTACCAATATATTTTGGAGTACAAGCATGATCCCCATGTCAACCAACACATGACACTTTCCCTCTCTCTTCCATAACATCCTTCGTGAGTGTGACAACATTTCAAGAGCTTTCTTTGACTATGGTAGCAAAGGAAGATAATAAGATACCATAGAGATCTTAATAGATTGGACTACCTTAAGCTATACATGAGAAGGCCAAAATTGAGACCTCCAATATATAAACTTATCTTCCAAATATATTGTGGTGTGCATGTGTTCCTTTGTGTCACCCTTTTAGCTCACCCTTTTTAGGATGCACGTACCCAAGTTGACCCACCCTTTTAACACACCCTTTTTAGCCTAGCCAACCCAAATGGGTTCCGTTGTATCAACTATAAATTGATTAAGAAGTAAGAAGCTAAGTCGACTGGTTTTGATCTCTTATGTGCATTTCACATATTGGTGGAGATGACGGGTACCACCCCCCACATCCAAGCATCCACCTCTTCCGCTTTGTAGGTAGCATTGCCCTCGCCACCGTCACCGACACTCTTGTTAGTCTCTTGTAGTAGTATCTCTTCCATTAGTACCACCTTAGTTCACTAGTTAGGCCTCCCGACATCCATCGCTTCCTCCATCCAAGTCTTTTTTTGCGATCGCCATCTATACCTCTCTAGCACACAAGCCCATTCCACCTTCACCTTAGACACTCTCACTTTCTCACACCACTTTTATGTCTTGCCCCACCAACTCTTCCCCCTCACCTTAGGTTGCCCACTAACTTCTTGTCCCATGAGTTTCTTCGATCCCCCTCCTACACGATAGCCCTCCTGTCCCCCACCTTAGCCAAGTCCAGGTGGCCCTTAGTCCACAAGAGTGATTGATCTTTCTTTGCCAAATGATCTTTTCCCCGATCCCCCTTTGACACGATAGCCCTCTTGTCCCCCACCTCAACCAAGTCTAGGTGGCCCTCAGTCCACAGGAGCGATTGATCTTCATTGCCATATGATCTTTCCTCGATCCCCCTCCGACACGATAGCCCTCCTGTCCCCCACCTCAACAAAGTCCAAGTGACCCTCAATCCACAGGAGTGATTGATCTCTATTCGCCGATTGATAGCTCGTTTTCCGTCACTAGCCCCATCCAACTATCAAGGCCAACAGTTCCACGGGGATGTCCTTAATGTCGTTGCAACTCAACTACGTGTCCGTAGATGTTTACATCCCCACGTCATCTTCACCGAACGCCTCAACAAGACCCTCAAACACGAGATGGCTGCATAAATCAACCCTTTTCGAGCACTCTATGGGTGTAACCCTCGCCTCACACTAGAATCATCCATGTATTTATATTTGAAACCTGTCATCAAATCCCCCCCTCCTTCGACACGCCATTGTTTCTTGTTCTTGTCCTCAACAAGACCCTCAAACACGAGATGGCTACATAAATCAACCCTTTTCGAGCGCTCTATGGGTGTAACCCTCGCCTCGCACTAGAATCATCCATGGATTTATATTTGAAACCTGCCATCAAATGCTCCCTCTCCTTCGACACGCCACTGTTCTTGCCATGTTCTTGTTCATGCCCCTCAATCTCTTGTTTCTCGCAAGGGGGAAATGTGGTGTGCATGTGTTCCTTTCAGCTCACCCTTTTTAGGATGCACGTACCCAAGTTG
Source organism: Azolla caroliniana (assembly GCF_043228905.1). Classification (NCBI taxonomy): domain Eukaryota; kingdom Viridiplantae; phylum Streptophyta; class Polypodiopsida; order Salviniales; family Salviniaceae; genus Azolla; species Azolla caroliniana. Next base: position 36,119 of record NW_028230561.1, on the reverse strand, counting down.
ACCCACCCTTTTAGCACATCCTTTTTAGGCAAGCCAACCCAAATGGGTTCCGTTGTATCAACTATATATTTATTTTTTTCCAACAACAATATTTTGCTTTCTTAAGGCGTCGCATTAGGACAAACCCCCAATTAATGGCTATTTACATGAACACCTTAGCTTTAAATATGAGATGGAATGGTAACCAACCTCTACCACATGTTGCCACCATATAACAAGCTTCATAAATTCCTCGTTCTCTTGCAACCCTTTTAGCTCACCCTTTTTAGCCAAGCCAACCCAAATGGGTTCCGTTGTATCAACTATAAATTGATTAAGAAGTAAGAAGCTAAGTAGACTGGTTTTGATCTCTTATGTGCATTTCACAATATTTAGATACCCACTCAATAAGTTTCGCATTAGAAACTTCCACCATAATTGGATATCCAATGTGACAACAAATCATACCACAATGTACTATCCTTCATAACCACCCCAACCGTGCACATATTGTTCCCTCTGTGTGTGTGTGTGTGTGTGTGTGTGTGCATGCATACATCAAGTATGAAATCTCATGAAAATAGAACCAAATTGACTAGAGACTCTTTTAGCTCATCATGCACACTTGCAAGCTATTTCGTTGGTTGGTGAGTTGATAACCCAAAGAACCTGACACAATAGAGTCTACTCCACGTTTAGTCTTCCTACAATCCATCACTAGCATCCTTCTATCCCATGGATCTCTACGATTCCTAACATTAGTATGAAATAACCAAACATAGATATACACATGCATTTAAGTATTAGGACATATTCAATAGGTTCCCCATATGTAGATCTCAAACTCGAGACATTGACATATATTAACTTTTGGATCATGTAGGTTGTGTGAGTGATTTCTAAAGCACATTGGTTGAACACTCCACCGAATGATTACATTATATCCATGTTGTCCATAACCTCACCCATCAAACAAGACAAATAACCAACAACTACTCCCAAATCATGAACTAATTGTGAATACTACGCTTAGCAAAAAACATTTAAAATTTCGGCAAACACATGTAAATGGCATGTCTAGTTTGAACAACCTTAACCTTTCTTGTAGTTAGAGGGAATTTAACAATAGTGCCAATTGGGTAAATATGCGATAATGAATCCTTAAAAACATTGTATATACAAGTGTTAAAATGGATTTTTTTCTCTCATAATATCATGATTAGCTAAAGACCTCACCTAAACCCACCCTAAGAAAAGTGGTGAAGATTAAATGAACTTTAACAATGTGCTCCTCTCCTAATTGTGTGATTATCCCTTGGATACTCTATCCACCAAAGGCATATTGAGAAGTTAAGGACATGTGAGAAAATATATCCAACCATTTTGTTAAGTACTTGTTGTATGTCTCAGTTCCCATGGCTTACCGATGATGTTGACATTGATTAATTGTGCCATTCTAATAATTGGTGATGCTAAAATATCATACATGTTAGGATTTGTGCAACCATATACACATACGAAACAAATATTCCAATCGTAATACCTCTATGTTAAGACTCCACCACACTTCTATTGTGGCATTGCGATTGTTAATATTTCATATTGTCAATCACTCAAGAAGATGTAGTGATTAAAAAGTAAGATACAACCAAGTTTAAAAATCAACCTTCAGGATAAGAAACTAAGAAAAATGATCATTCTATTATGGGTTGCAAAGGTCCCGTGAAGTATGGATTCCTGGCAACACACAACTTTAAAGGATTCAACATGAGTGCTATACACGTAGTTACAAGCTAGTCCATACAAAGACAAGGTGCAATTGTGGGATTGAACAACAACGAAAATACCATTATGAGGTGTGTGAATCCACTTACTCTAATGAAGACTAAAATTCTATCAAATTGAGGGTCCTTGACAGTGTTAACAAGAGAGAGAATTCCACACGAAAGAATAATTATAATTCATATCATCCACAAATTAAGACCTGGTACTGTACACCTGTAGCTTCATCCCACCTCTTAAAAAGACTTTTCATCATTTTCTATAATCACATCATGCATGACATCTCCCTCTTCAAGCAATGCTTCCTCAATGGCTTCAATCAACTCATCATCTTCATCCCCATTCTTATCACTTTCCTGCAAAACAGTTTTGAAACCTCACTTCTATAGACTGAGAAAAATGCTTTGCATTGTTAATATAGGCCTAAATTTACCAGTTGCTATTATTTAGTTAACCAGAAAATATTTAATAATATAAATGGATATTGTCCTGTACCTTTTTGCTTGCTAAAAAGGTGGCACAAAGGTACACAATATATTGCATGGGAAATTGAATATAGTTGGCACCAAATAGTTTCTTAAAGGCTAAATCTGTAGCACAGTACAGGAAGACTAACAAGCAATTCCCCTAGGTAAAACAGTCATGAATTAGACCAGCCTCAAGCCCTTGGGTGATATTTCAACTGTGCTAGAGATCCCAAACCCAGTTTGATATTGATTCAACATTCAAACATTCCGGCGACTCTGTGATAGTGGAACCAAGTTTCACCACAGAATCATACTTAAACGTACAATAACCTAAATCCACGTGCTATCGTTGTAATTGACTAGAATCATGTTGAGATAGGTGCACATAATAGTGATACTCATTAACAATGTATTCAGCGATAATTGGTGTATGATTAAAGGATGATAGGGATGTCTCTTATCATCTATCAAACAGTGGTTGTCTTAATCCAAAGCACATAATCGATCTGTATAAATTTTGGCAAAGAAGAAGGCCAAGAATAAATTCCAAGATATTTTAAATTCAAATAAAACATATATTGAAAAAGGAAACCATTTTGCCCTACCTCTATGAAATCCATGTATAAAGCCATCTATCAAAGAAGAATGTAAACTTTCAATAAGGATATAGAGGGGACACACACCTTGTTACTATGCTTCTCACCTAGAATTTTGAGGGCATGCAGAAAGACATGCTCTTCAACCTGTGGAGAAACAAAGGATACGATGAGAAAAATCCTTTTAAACTGACCACATGAGAAATAGTAGAAAACTGCAAGAAGATGATGGTTTTCACTTGAATACGATGAAGCTCATCCGAGAGCTTGCTCTGCATCTGGATGAGGACAGCTTCCTCTTGTTCAAGCAGCCTGGAAAACAAGGTTTAAGTTTTGATCAAAGAAGAATAATTAGCCAAAACAATTAAATACAGGAACTAGACCTGAGCATATTGGGAAGCGATATGTTGTCTGTGATTGCATCATCTTCCTGTGACTGACTCCCTTCTCCTCTCTCCATCCTGACCAAGTCTCAAACGTGATTAAGCAAGTGTTCAGGTTATTATATTCCAGGAAATAGCCTCTTGATTTTTTTAAAGTACACATCTACCCCTTCTTTACAAGAGGATCATCCCCAGATTGCATTCTTAGATTGTAAACTTTGCCAATCAAGGAGTATTTTTACTGTCTAAAACATGGAAAAAAAGCATTCCAAATCTGGTAAAATGAGTTTCTCCTCATAAAGCTGAATCCTAATTTTTCATCAAATCACCACTGTTGTAGGCTTCTATCCTATCATTGAAAGTTTAAATTACAGAAATTTGATTATGCATTGCAGGCACAAAGGCCATGCGATTCACGATTCACTACAAAACAAGGGAAACCTGCATCAGCTTTTTATTCTATAAATGCATCCCTTACAGAGGTCCAGACGTATTACCTCAAGGATTTTATGGTTATCCAAGTAATAAAGTACCATGACAAGGTAAACGTGAAACCAGCCTGTAGAAGTTCCACAAGCCATAAAAGACCAACCACCAATTTAGCTAAAACCTTGCAAATTCATTAAGGCTTGATTTGACATCTAGCAACGGGCCCGGTTTCGGCTCAAACTGAACCGAACCGTTAAGCCATGGTTTATGGTTTATTGGTTGCAATATAATTAAATGGTTTGATTTGGTTCAAATAATATTAAACAGTTTGGTTTTAGTTCGGTTGGTTCTAAAACTCGGATTTATCGGTTTATAGGTTTAAGTGGTTCAGTTTAATGATTTATTGGATTTTGGTTAACGTTTTTTATTTCTTTAATAGTGTATTGATTTAAAGGTTTAGCTAATGTTTTCTTATTGATTTAATTAATTTAACTTAATGGTTTTTTAGTTTATTATATTTTTATTTATTTAATTTTTTAATTGATTTGACTTAAATGGTTAGGTTCAAAATTGTGATTAAATGGTGCGGTTTGGTTTCAACCATAGCTATTCACGTCCACAAAGTTAGACAGTTCCTGAACAAGGAAATTGACACAATGTTGACCTCAAAGACTGGTGCCCCTTCTCGTATTTCTTTATTGATAATTAATAGAAGATCATGAAATACAATAGAGCCCAAAGCTCTAGAAAACATAACTAGCAGTATAAGCCTATGCCAGCAAATAAACCTTGCATGTGTGCTTGTAGCGTACTCTCCACTCAGCATTGTAGAAAATACAGTAAATCAGCTATGGGAACAGCCAATTTCAGCATTCTAAAATGATTTCCCATTAGCTCTACAGATCAATTTTGGGATTCACATCAAGAACATATGTGATTGAATAAGGTGGGCTGAGTCTTGCTCATGCTTCCTCAAATGGCACTTCATCAAAAACAAATCTTAGCCTGCAACTCCACAATTGGACACAGAAACATCACCAGGCATCAGAACACACTACCAACTGGATAAACCAAGTGACAATACCAGGGTATGTTGGCCTTGCCTCCTCTGGTCTAGGGACCATTGACATCCCATCGATTCACTGTCATGAAATGAATCTTGCCAGATGTCAAGAGTTCCCGCGGAGCAAGTAAAATATTAAAACTAAAATAAAACAGCTAAAATGTTTTCTATAAAATAACAAAAGGCAACACCCCATGACGACAGAATGTACCAACATAAGAAATTTACTGCAAGGTGTGACTATATATGTAGTTACAAAGACAAAGAGGAGTTTGGTAATGCATTTCTCTCCGGAGAAAAACAAGGAAAGAGGATTTCACCGAAATCTGGTTCCAAAACATTACCATAGTTTAACTTTGTGGGCACACTAACACGTCATCTACTTTATCCACCACCACAGCATATAGTATAAGATGATCTTGTGTCAATGTTCAGAATCTTGAAACATAAAATGGTTCCACAATCCATGTTAATGTTCTTGGAGGGAAAATGAGTTTTTATGATTGCAAATTTTTAAAATACCTTTGAACTTTGAAATTGAATGTAACTTATAAAATATAACGATTCCATAAGGTCTACAGTTAAGACAGTCTATATATTGATCATTACTGTCAAACTGATGATTGAATGGACTTAATGACTTTCACGGCTCATGATAGTCCGGATCTTCACTGGAATGTTTTAATATTGACAAACTCTCAGTTTCAATATATACAAGTTTCCCCAAAATCTATGTTTATGTTGCAAAAGACATATGAGTTTTTACCAACTTTAAGTAAGAATCTAAAAAACAATTTGATTTCAAAATGTCAAGGTTCTCATAGTTTTACCAAGTAAAAATACCAAGTTTTTCGTTTTTTGTCAGTAAATATACATTATACAAATTCGCAATTCGTAGTTTTAATAAATTGCAACTTCCGTGAAAATACATAATAATACGATTCTGCTATTTCCCATCCTTTCTGTACTTTGAGCCAGTGAAAACAATACACTACCTATATCTTAGGTTCAGGGACCTCTAATCTGCTTCATATCTACAATTGGGAGATCATGAACAATCCTCTAAGCGAGTAATACATAGATTGATTTATTGTACAGAATGCATTCATAACAAAGGATGCAAGGATTAACAGCGGGCACCTGTTGGATCAGCTATTCCTTAGGAACATCGTCATAGTTCGGCTGCATCATATCGTCAGGAAAAAGATGTCAAGGTTAGGGTTTCCAGGAAATTGACGAAGGGCCTGCGAATTTCTTACTTCTTACTTCTTATTTCTCATGTAGTGAGTGAACTATACATATTACACACTAGTCACCATTAACTTTGTATTTGTGCCTAAGTCTATGCACACACACACACACTAGTCACTATGAAAATTCTCGATCTTCCATCATAACTTTACTCCCTCAACCGGCCTATCAAGCTTCATTACCCTTGGTAGAATATTTTCATAATTGAGTTTCATCTTCTTCTTAACAGTGGCCTTTTATGGAACTCTATATCTGCTTCGCTCTTATTGTTAAATTGTCTCATATATTTTCTAATTGCATTTTGTATATTGACGTCTGCAATCATGTGTATTCCACTATGTCAATTGGTTCATCTATTATTGCGAGTGTTCAACCAACTTGAATCCTCGTGCATTAAAAGAAAACTACATTTTGGGCAAGACTAGTTAATTGGATTCTTGAAAATATGAGACCAAACAATCATCTAATCTAACATGTTTGAAGTATGTCTTCAAAATCAAATTTCACTTTCAAGTTGTAAAACACGTCCATATATGAGATGTAGACAACACCAATAGTGTCAAATAGTGGAATTCATATTCTATCCATGGATGTGGTGGAACAAATCTTTGTAAGCCCATGTATTGATGCATTCTCACATATGGACATACACATAAAAGCAATGAATAGTTTGAAAGGAAGTTTACTTATTTGCATGTGTGCATGCATACAATGTAAATTCATTCACATTCAAATAGATATGCTATACATATGAATATACATACTATGTGTATTTACATATGAAAATGTGAATATTTGTGTGCACAAGCATTTGGTTGTTGCAAACACTTGTCCACAAATACATGTGTTTGATGTGTTGATAAAAGGCATTTTCATCCTTTAAAGTGTAGATGAGTTTTCGAACTTGAAAGTTGGTATGTATGTATACTTTGCTATAATAAAAGTACGTGTATGAATATATCTATCATATCAAATCCTATACATTTGTGGCATATTCTCATGGAAGCATACCATAATTTGAGCTTGAAAGTAAAGTCAACAAAGCAAATTAGTAAGGAAAACATTGGTCCCAAACATTGGTTCAATGGCAGAAGAAGTATGGATCCATGTTTGAGAAGTTATTGTCAAGGTGTTCAATAAGAGGGGAGAGATTCAGACTCCAAGCCAAATCAAGTTTAAAAGAGAAGGAAGAGAATGTTTTGACTTTGTGCGTAGTTAGAACACTAGTGAGAACTTCACTTGGAGGAGATATCTCTTGCACTTTCTCTTTCACTGTTTTAATTTCTTGAACAAAAAATTATTGTCAATTCTAATCTAAATAAAAAAGATTACTAAGAAGCCTCGATCCATGAAACAAGAGTTGGTTCTTGAATCCAAGAGAGCAAAGGCAAGGTACTTATGACACATGTAAGTATGAAGCTCAATTTGTACCTTAAAACTCAGCTCATGTGATGTGATGAAATGAAACCAATAATAGGACCAAACACTTGATTGTCCAACCAAATGGCTCCAAATACTCGCTTAACACGTCTACTAATTTACTCAAACCTTCGAAATTACTACATTGAGGAGGGATAATAGGATAACAATGGTCACTTGGTGCAACTAAAGCGAAACTCAATTCAAAATTCTCACTCCATGCGAAACTCAATTCAAAATTCTCACTCCATAATTTGCAGACACTTTTTGGATCTTGAAGAATAAAGAGATTTCATATTATAATAGATTTTTTCCATGTATGGACCAATAGACATTCAATTTCAATTCAATATATTTGTCCTCTCTTGGTGTCACACAGAAATGGAGGCGCTCTCAAAGTTAGAAAAGTAAGAAAAACATTATGATCAAATGTATGCAATGCCCATTAGTGATGATGATTCCTCTGTTTCCAAAATTCACCCTCCTTGATGTCGATTTATCGAATAATGCCAAAATGCATTTGAGCTTTAAAGCTATCCTGCAAAAATAGAACAACAAGAGGAGTCCGGATCGAGAATTCTAGAACGAAAACACAAAGTCCCGAGACCATGTTTACGATGATAATGCATACGAGATATAATAAATACTATTGGGAAAAAATCACCTATGATAAGTTTCTTCATAGCTTAGGCTTTCTAATCACATGGACATCAAGATTAAGAAAACTATTAGGCCAAGTATGTATTTAAAGCATATGTAATTTCCCTTAATCAACTGAATAATCTCAGCTAATCTAGCTCTTAATCAAAGCTGCCAGTTGTCAATTTAAACTTCTATTAATTAGACAAAGTCAGCAAACTAAGCTATCAGTCCTGTAAATTATATTTCATATTTATTGTAAATTAATTTTCATTGCCTCACACAAAAAAAAAAAAAAAGCATAAGTATGTGCTTAACCTTGGTCTTAATATGATTAGGAGCCACAATTGTGACAAAGAGCACATGTATAAACATATACATACATAGACATAAATATAGACATACACATGAATAAACACATCCATAAACAAATGTCCATATCCATATACACATGCATATGCATGTCTATACAATCTTGACCTTCCTCTTGCCCCCATTATAGGTTTCCATACACACATATCCATATCTATACATACAATCTTTGACCTTACTCTTGCTCCCATTATAGGTTTAATTACAAAAGCTAACCTTGCATTGCGGTGTCTCGGGCACATCCAGTGATCTTGATGCATCCACGAGTGTACGGATTCGCGATGCCAGAAAGATGGCAATTGTAGTAGGAGATTCCGGCTGAAGAACAAGGAACATAGTCAGCATTGATGACATTATAACCGATACTTAGGCTGTTAGAACGCTGTACAAAATGCAGAGAAACAAGGAAGATGATAAAAGTGGTGAACAAGGCAAAGCAAAGCCTGCACATTGTATTTTTTCTGGCAAATAATCTCTCCCTCCCTCCCTCCCTCCCTCTCTCTCTCTCTCTCAATTCACAAAATCTCCAACAGCAAGAAAGCTATGAGGACTATGTGATTATGGGAAAGTTTTCACATCATATTTGGATGCATTTTTAGACACACAAAAAAAAAACACTGTGCATTTCATGCAGATCTTAAAAGCTTTAACAGGTATAAACCAGTCCATCTTGTGTATACAAACATTTAAATATTCTCTCAACCTAATCTTCAACCTCCACATTTAGTTTTCTAGCTTATGTACACAAAGAAAATGGCCACTCAAAATCACTGGTATTTATGTTGAAGCTCGAGGACACATTTTTACATCTTGTCTAGTACAAAGTAAGGATCTTGTAGAGTACTTTGAAGTTTCAGGAAAATCCATGCAAACCCAGTAATCTAAACTCTTCTATGTGTGTATATGTTTTCTCGACGGAAGGATTTCTCTGTTTTCCTTTTTTGTTGTCTCTCTTGTTGCTCTTTGCACCTAATCCTAACCTTACATATTACTTCTTTGCTACATCCAACCAAATCCTTATCATTCACTAAAGTAAGTGTGAGATCATTCCACACTGTGGGATTAGGTTTTATTCACTGAATTGTGTCATAAACAAATGGATTAGAGGTCCATAGGTCATTTGCACAAACAATACTTGTGTAAATACGGACTTCGAACAAGAGGAAGTGTTGTTGGGACGAACAAATTCTTCAAGCTAGAGAGGATGACACTCTCAAACTGCCCAAGCCTCTTGATCATAATGGAACTTGCAATATCTCACTTGAAGAATAACATTGTGTCAGGGGTGATACGGATTGAGAATGTTAAATCCAATTGTCATGCCTTTCCTTATGTCCCACGACATTTTTCCTCAATTTGGAAGCCCAAAATACCTAAAGTTGGTAGAGGACAAGTAAACATCCACGGATTGTTACAAATTACATTGGGCATGAGATCCTAGCATTCAAAAATATTTTCAATGCACCTCTCATCTCGCCCGTCTTCGAAACACGAACATTTTTCCAAAGCAAACTTAAAAAAACTTGATTTTGCATTGTCGACACTGGATTGCATCTTTTCCGAGATAATTTATATATAAACTTGAATTTGCATTGTCAACACCGGATTGCATATTTTCCAAAGCAAACATTTACTTGCGTTGTAAAAATTTGATTGCATCATTGGGATGCCTAATTTTTCTTGGAATTTTGCCAATTATATTCTTATGCCTTTTGTATGAATCAAATTTGCTCTTTTATATAATATTGCTTGAATTTTCAAGGTGGTGAGACTCTTTATTTAACAAATCTTGCAAGTCCAATATAATAGAAAGCATATGAAGATGACAACAACAGGGACATGGTACACACATCGTCATTAATAGGTTCTTATTCTTACTTGATTAGATATCCAAGAAGATGGGTGGGCTAAAACGCTCAATCAAGCTCTTGATCGGGAGAAGGTTGCATCGCTTAGGTTAATATATTCACTTCTATTGGTTCTTCTTCAATCACTATCTCGGCAAGGTACCACTACAACTTGGTAGGATGTCTTATCTTGCCTATGTCTTTACCATTGGCCAACAAGGTTTCCTTGGGAAGTGAAGTCATTCATATAGGTGCAATAAACACTTTACTAAAAAAGCATTGAACCGTCTAGGACTCTAATGGTAACGGTAGAAGATCAAGTTTTCTGCTAGCGGGAAATGTGGTGTGGGAGAGTTTTTACCAGTACATGTAGTAAGGATGCTTTTAACATAGTGATAAGGAAACAGTACTTTCATCAGTTTTAAATTTAAAAGATCAGCGTTTGCATCGATTCCATTGTCGTCTAGTCCGGTTAGGATACCTGGCTTTCACCCAGGCGACCCGGGTTCAAATCCCGGCAATGGAAGAAAGCTTTTAGGGTCTTCTTTATAGGTATTGAAACACTCTTTATTTATGGTTGGTGAAGGAATATGGAAAAGCAACAAACCACATTATCTATTTTCTCGGTTCGGTTGAATCAAGAAAACATAATAGCTGAGTTTGCACCTAATTCGATTGGTTCTAAAGTTGTATTTAGGTAGCGTTGCATCAATTGAGATTTATTCCTAAAACTATTTGGTACACCTCTCCCAAAATCCTAAACCTATTATTCAAATTGGACGTTGGAATGATGGCTTCCCTCAACAAGTTAAGTGTCATCAACATGACCCTATTGGCTTATTCACTCGTCCAACCTTTAAAAGTTTTTGTATGTGACATGCACATGATAAGGGAAACAACCAATGGACATTTCGAGCAAAACTTTGGAATTTTGTTAACAAATGCATGCACACTTACTCAAGGGGATGTTGTAAACTATATGCATAATATGAGTGTTGCACTAGAGTGGCAATAAAACTTACCTGGTTATAATTGCTTAATGATACTATAGGGATATGTATTTTTAAGACTGAATAAATATTGTAAAACATCTAAGGAAATAAACACTTTTGGATACATGTAATAGGGAATGGTTGTAAGCAATATTGACAATTAAATCCAAATTTAGAAGTCAATTCTTGCACAACAACTTAAGTTTATTGATGTTTGTATATTTGGATAAAATCAAGTTAGCCAATATTGATGAAGCAACGTGGAGTCAAGAGTATTGACCATGAAGCCCCCAAGGGAAATCTAAAGTACTCATGTCAATGTGCTCATTCTATGTAAGTGAACATGCATGAGGCTATTGTAATACCTAAAAAGAAGGAAAATTGTTATAACTTAGAAGTAGGAAAGTCATCCCCCCTCTTAGGAATGTCGAGCATGTGTGTTTGCCCATGCATATTGATATAGATGCAATCCGAAGGTGATTGTGTTGGAGAGGGAATCCACTAGGTTCAATTGCATTCTAGGGATCATGCCTACCTTAATGTGATGGTTATGCATCGTGTGTGATGTAAATACATATGTAGTAAAAAGACACTAGTTCTTGGAAATAGGGAAGTTATGTGAGTGTCATACATATGGAAGTGATTGTTGAAATTGAGCTTGAAGCCACTATCATCGTACGTTGTGTCAAATATTTAGATAAATAGTACAATGTGAAAGCATTTCCTTTTTACATGATAAAGGAGAGATTAATTAGGATTTCAGCAAATTGTTTTTGTAGATTCACCATTGGACCTACATTGTTTCATTCTCTGTGTAGAGAATGAAAGGTTGTGAACTCAAAATTTGAATGAGTGGGGTTGACACAATTGAGTGAATAACAAGGATATCATTAATGACAAACACGTGTAATGATTTCTATTATATGTACATATTGTGAAATGCACATAAAAGATACATCACAATATCATTAAGGAAGAATCTTAAATAAAAACTTCAAATTAAGGTTCCATGATGAAAAACTTCTATATTACAAAAAAGTTGGCTTCAATTGAATAAATTATACAAAATCTCATAAGTCTCTAATTGAGATTCAATATATTGGCATGAATTGCAATAATCAATATGGGGTATATTGATTTACTAGAGCCTATATGGCTTAATATTAAATTCTGATAAGCAAAGGTCCTCGAGAAATTTCTCAATGTCCTCGATTTGTATGCCGGACTCTTCATCCAACTATCAAAGACAATCATCAAAGACAATTAAAACATATAATGGCCACAAACACATCATTTGATTGCCATACAAATAAAGAATGCAATTGAGTACTAAAAAGTAAATCAAACTAGTGGTGATGTTCATCATTCATCACAATGTCATTATAAGTGTCACTCAATAATGTGATTAGCCTTGGTGCACTTGTTTGTTTGCCAACGAATGCAATTGAGTACTAAAAAGTAAATCAAACTAGTGGTGATGTTCATCATTCATCACAATGTCATTATAAGTGTCACTCAATAATGTGATTAGCCTTGGTGCACTTGTTTGTTTGCCAACACATGCATGTATGCATTTTGTAAAGTGTGGGTTGGTCACACCTTGCAATTGATGGAATGGAAGTCACTATGTTGGTTGGTGTAGAGTGCAGCATTGGTGATCTCGACTTCATGGTGTTGTAAGACCTGCATGAGGGCGGACCAAAAGCCTCTCTTCTTTGGGACGTTCATCGTAATTGACACGTCCACATTGTTGAACACTTGGACCGAGACATTCGCGGACACCACATGTAACTCGTTCTTGGACGAATGTGGATCAGATCTCACCCCATTACCCATCTCACACAAATTAGCAACCTTATTTAATGACAACAACACACACATACATGTCAGAATATAGTTCATTCTTGAGCTATGGTTAATTATCTAGTAAGTCTTTAGGCCAATGTATTTCAAATATATCTTAATTGGGCAATTAAGCATCAGCATCGATATAATCCGTGTTGATTAATCTTATAAACAAATGCATGAGTGTCTAAAAATATCAGGAAGCAACACATAAAAGTTAATGGTTGGTACCTAGTTCTTAAGACAGAAATATAGTGGTTTCAGAATGAGGCCGTTGAGAGGGAGGTCATCAGTGTAAGCTATTTAATGAGAAGAAGTTCATCTATCAACATCATTAACCAACTGTATATCACTAATTCTATCTGGCACAATATTACACATTAATGATGAAAATGAATCAGACATTCATTATCATTAATAGACCTTAACCAATGCACAGCACGGGAAAAAAAAAAGTTCACTAAAGTTAATCAAGGAAACATTTATACAGAGAATAGAATTACTAACCTTTTATTTTACTTGTATATAATTACGATTATGCATATGAAATTTCAATGGAATCTGTCAATGAATTCTATTTTTTTGGCTGGAGATTATGTTAAGTGTTTGTAACTATTATCCTTATAAATAAAGATTAAATAATTAACTAATTTAAAAAAATAGAAATGAAGTGATGGGAATGTGCACACATGATATTTATACAATGCCATAAAAAAAAAGGAAACAAATAATAAATGATATTAAATAGCAAAACAAATACTAATAATTAAAATCATTAGTAATGGAGACGGCGACCGGCACCGTTAGATTTAATGACCCCTCGCCAGCCTCTCGCCCGAAGCCAACGCCGTCAACTTTAGCGGGAGAGGCCAGCCAATTGAACATTAACGAGACCCACACGTGTGATGTACTGATATATACCCACATTCATAATTTCCCAATGTTTCAAAAGGTCGCTCCCCCTATGTACATGTATATCATATATGTACATGTACATGTATATGTATATGTATGTATCATTCATTCTTTCCTTCATTCACTACCCCCTAGAACCCTACCCACCCCACGCTATTTTTTTTTTTTCATTTTTATTACTTCTCTTTTGCCCTTTTTGTTGTAAACCAATTGTCTTGTGGGCCAATTTTGGTCTTAGAAGACGTTAATATATCTTTCTTTCTATTTCTACATTTCCCGTTTTTATTATATGTAGATATAATAAAGTGGACGCCCTGATCGTCTAGCATTCCCGGAACGAGTTCAGGGCCGTCCAAGCCCTAGATTCACCCGTTCAGAGCATTTACAAATATTATATTAAAGAGAAACGAGGATATATGAATCTTAAATCAAATAGAAACGAGGGTCTTCACTACCCTAGTACAAAAATGAAAGAATGGGAGAGTAAGTTAGGAAGGGGAGAGCAAGTTAGTTTGGGAGAGATAGCAACAAGAGATACCAGACAAACAAAGAAACTTTGTTGAGGAATAGTTTGCGAAAAGAGGAATCCTCGATATTATTGGTCTTATTAATGGGGTTTAGCATGCCATTTGTATTTCTAGAAATATTACCTTAAGTACCAGGTTGGAAATTAGATGTTCCCACATGCAACTTCAATTCATATTTTTTTAAAGTTCAAGGAAAATGCCAATCCACAACCTGTAAGTTGTAACCATTAAGTGAGTCATAATTAGAGTTGTTTGCTTCTTTAATCTTGAATTAGGTTTTCGAGTGACCAGACTCACCTAATTGAAAATACTAGGGCAATGATGTGAGCTGTAAATTATACTTAGTGGATCAAATGAAATTATAACTACATTAATTAGAATAACTAGATATTTGTGCACATTGTGCTTAGTGTTTGGATGATTAGTAATACCGATATTGATGTATCACATCAATTACAAAAGATTTATTGAATTAATACTACACATAACGTTAATTACTATAATTAACAATAATATAAGCACTCATTAAAATGTGTGGTTAGTGCATCCCTCCCAATGATTGATTATGTAGAAAACATAATAAGTTAGTAGTAGTTCAATGCTAACATATTACTTTAAGCTTGTGGGGTATATTTATGTCTCCTAAACTAAAGATAATGGATTCAAAGAGTGAGGTAAATAAATAAATAAATGGATAATGTGATGACTAGAGTCCAAATAATTAGACAATGATAAAATGATTGGAGACATACCCCAAAGAGAGAGATAGAGAGAGCCCAATGGATGTAGCTTAGTTGGTAAGGTTGCCCAATGGAGACCAGGTGGTCATGGGTGAGAAAATTGGGTTTTGAACTCAAGATGTCGTGTTTGTAGTGTTAACAACTTACCACTAGGGTAAGCTAATTACAAGAGAAGAAGAAGAGAGAGAGACAGAGTAGGGATGCGAGAACACTCAATTATAGTGACATGAGTCGTAGACAACACTCTTTATATTGTATCAATGTGTGTTGCGTGTGCCCTCTTATTGACTTGATCATAGAGAGATAATTAATAGAAGCTTTGATGCCATCGTCTAAGCATGAGATTGTAGATAGCTGATATCGTAATGGAAAGTCAAATTTGACTATTGGAACCTAAAAAATAAAAATAAAAGACATTCTCATTTTACGAGTAGCTGTATAGAAAAAGAAATGAGAAGTGTTAGTGCCAAGTCGATCTCGATTCTCAAGTGGGCAAGCTTGATACATCTTTTTTAACTCTTCATATTTGTGTCCTCCATAATCCATCTATTGGCCTACTTGTTATTGAGAAATATGTTAGTCTCAATTAAATAGATAATCACTATATGAGAAACATAAGAAATGTCTCGATTAAATAGATGTCAACAAATCACCCATGATGTGGTATCTTCCCCTAACCACTTTAGTTCATTTATATCTTGTTCAATCCATGAAATTAGAACATATTTATTCATGTTAATCTTCAACCTTGAAGCAATAACAAACAAATTCCCACATCTCCTTAGCCTTTTTAATGTCATCATGTGTAGCTCCTAGAAACATTATACAAATAATGTGGTTTTATGAAGGCAAGGCTTCCTTGGTTGCAACTTTAGTCTTCCAATTCTTGATCCATTGCAATATTATGCAACTTAAAAATAATAGTATGGAGTCTGGACAACAATAGTAAACAACAAAAAACTAACTAGACATCCTACAGATAATCCCTTGCCTCTCAACACTCCCATTAGTAGAAGGCTTTCCCCACATTCTAGTATTGTGTGCCAATGTTGACGTCCATGTGGCTCAAAGATGTATGCATGAATTTTATGACTAAGCTTTTAAAAGTTTCCCTCTCTCTCCCTACTCAAATTCGTGCTCCACACCATCACATACTCCTGGCTTCTCGACACTCCCACTATTAGAAGGTGTTCCCCACTTTCTATAGGGCTCTACATCCCACAACGTTTCCTTCTGACCTCTCATGTCCCACCTTGCTTCACACACTCGTCTTGACTTCTCTTTGGCACACCTCCTACTCCCTACCAATCTGGACAAACTTGAGTTATTCTCCTCCACTTTTGGCACCCTTATTGGCACCTCGCTTGGTAAACCTACGAGTGTGCACAATAGACGAGGGGGATGTTAAACATCTAACAAACATCTCACCTCCTATGCTAATACAAGCAAACACCAAAGTATGAGAATAAAGAGAATGAGATGATCATTGCAATAGGTTATGATTTATAAACATAGGGTAGCATTACTATATATGTATTCTCTCTACAAGAGAACATGAACATATACCCCATTCCCTCGTCTCTATACTAGAATCACCACAGGCCGCTCTACAATGGTATAAGTTTCTTTTTCTTTGATTTATGTTTAGGTTGTTTAGTCCAGGACCCAAGTCTGATTGCCACTCATTAATATGTGTGTGTGTGACATTCAATCAGAACAATTTTTTATATAACTATGAATTTGAACACATTGGAAGGACCATAATGCAATATCACAAATTTTACATACACCAAATTAGTTACAAAACATCCGTGTTAGAGAATTGAGTATATATAGAAGTGAAATATGTAGGCAAAGAAAGCTATAGAAGGGAGTGAGGAGCGTGGATCGTGATCATAATATGCGTGAATGTGATGAAAAGAGAGAATGTTTTTTATTGATGGGGGATGAATGTGATGCCAACCAAGCTCACTTGGAAGGTTCAAGAAGCAGGCTGTGATCCCACCACCAGGCCATTCACGGAAATGTTGTTACGAGTTATCTGTTCCAAGTCCCGGATATTCATAGAAGTCCAATTATATGGCGGAAGGTCCCATCTCCTTACGAACTGTGTCCAGTAAAGTCACCTCCTTCTTCCACACATACTCCTCTGAGCCATTGGCCGGATCGATCATCTCCGTCTCCGGTAAGGATTCAAGCTTTGCCTTAATCGCTACATCATCATCATCATCATCTGATATTTCTGAAATAATTTGGTGGCCGTAGGAGGTTGAAGAGAACAGATACATCAACATATCCTCGGAATTCAGATCCTGGAAGACCATCTCGGGACGTTGTGGATATACTTGATCAGATCTGCGTTGCACGCCTGTATGACAATAGGCTTAATCCTGCGATCGAAATCGGTCCTGAGCTTCGCGAGCGCGAAGGTGAGAGGGATGTATATATACATATACATATATACTACTCTACTACAATACGCATAGAAAGTGCTCCTCCAATACATAGTAACGCTACATCATCGTACCTTTGTATGTACATATATCTTTAGCGTCCAACGACCATAAGGTTTCTCTATACACATGCACATAGAGACATAGGGTGGTGGGGAGTCGGAATGTCTCTTGAGATTCGAGAGATAAGATTGTGTCTTGGGTCATGCGGTCAATACCGTCCTCGTAAAGTGATGCATTATATGAGATTTAGACACCCCCGGGTGCATTAATGGGTTTCGTAACAACTTGTCTGACCACTCGCATCCAACCTTCGTACAAGAAAGAAAGAAAGGGACAATTAGTTAGGAAGGGGAGAGCAAGTTGGTTTGGGAGAGATTAGAGCATGAGATTGCGAGAGAACGACAAGTTAATGGGAGAGCTAGAGGCACAAGAGGGATAGAACTAGATAAGGGGAACAAATGCGAAGTGAAGGTCTTGCTCTAGATTCATGATGAGGTCATGAAAAGGAAATTGTTGGAGAATAAGGTTTTCTTGCCACTGCTTTGGTTCATATGTATGTTACCTGTGGTACTGGAATACCTTCATCTTCGATATGTGTTTGCTTGATCAGCCCTTATTGCCTGCTATGCTCAACAAATCGGCTATGATGAGAGTACAAGGGAATCGGTCGGTATATTTGTTTATCCAACACAACTTTTGTATTTCTTATGATTTCATAATACCAAGGTGTATCTTTTTAAGAAAAAGAAAAGAAAAAGAAAAGGGGAATGCTTTATATTATCGTTCATATAAATGGTGATAGTATCGTGCATGCCATTTGTATTTCTAGAAATATTACCTAATGTCCCTAGAAACTCCCTAATTTTATGACCGTTATGAGAGTTGTACCTATAGTTGTTTGCTTCTTTGATTTTGAATTGTAAATGGAAAATACAAAAGTAGTGATATGAGTAGTAATTAGTGCATCGATTGTGACTATAACTATAATAGTTAGAGTGACTACATATCTATGTACATTGTCATTAGTGCTTAGATGATTAATAATACTAATCTTGATGTTACCCCATACGCATCCAAGAAAACGTGGCCTCCTAACACTTTGGTACACATGTCCACAGAGAGCGAGTGAGCGAGCAAGCAACGAGGTGGTCTTGCCCACATGGTTCACCATATTTATAAGGGAAAAGTACCAGGATACCCTTGGAAGTTTGTCTATTTACCAGAATGCCCCTGGAAGTTCCAAATTTACCAAACTACCCCTATGTCCAAAAAATTACACTTTATAAAGTAATTATACACTAAAATCTACAAGCCCTATTTACCAAAGATAGAAGAAATGGACCCGAACTAGCCCTATTTACCAAAGATTTGAGTGCATAATTACTTTATAAAGTGTAATTTTCTGGACATAGGGGTATTTTGGTAAATTTGGAACATCCAGGGGCATTCTGGTAAATAGACGAACTTCCAAGGGTATCCTGGTACTTTTCCCTATTTATAATTGGCCATTTCACACAATTCCAACAATTTGTAGAATAGAATACATGTCGCACACTCAAACTTATCCACAATCCATATGTACCCAACTCATCAAGTATTCTTTAGAGCATCAAATCATGAGTACAAACATTATAATGACTTCCTAGGAAATTAAGGTAAAGTTGTGTCTGTGTATACACAACTCATGAGTATTCTTTACAATTAAACCATGTGTACAAATATTATTGTGACTTCTTAGGAATTCAACGTAAACTAATAAAAATGAGGTTTTATAATTTGTAGATTATTTTATGCACAACTACTCAAGGACACCCCTCCCATAGCTTCATCAAACTTCATAATACGAGTATCTATGTTGCCTTGTTTGTTCCATTGCTCACCATAGGATCGTTTTAATTCTTGAATAATCATCAATCCATCAAGAAATAAATAATATCATGCCTACAACTTGATGGCCCGTTTGATGAATTCAACTACATGAGGGGTTAACATCAACCATTAATATTGTTTAAAATTATTGTTGTGAATGTGCATACATGATTAATTAAGAAAAATGGGAATCTATATATCATGTAAAAATATGTATAATCAAATTTAAGATTAAGAAGAGTTGTCTCAAAACAAATTCACATATTAGCGCAATTGTGCAAGTTTATGAATACCTTGAACTGTTGTAACATTTTCTACACAATATCTTAAATCAATGTAGTAATAGTGCTATAAATATTTGAAGCCAATGTAATATTTGGTGATGCTATCAATAGCTGAAGCTAATATAGTAATTTATAATGTTCAATTTCAAGAACACCATCAACGTTGTAAAATAACTCAACATATAATCCATGGAGTGTTGCTTGGCTTTTTGATGTACCTGAACTTATTGAAACATTCCCCAAACCTTGTTTGGGAATGATAGTTCTAAACATACGTGTTCATGTGCTTGGCACCATGTAAGAAAATTAAGCTAAGTGTCCATCATATCCTTGATCAAGATCTAATGATGACCATTGGTTTTATGGAGAGTGACATATATTCTCTCTAACCACCACTCCTCAATCTCGATATCCTTAGCTTAGGATAAATCAACGTCTTAATAAGGAAGTCAATACAAACTCATCATGTAGCTTTACATGCAATGTCAGTTAGGGTCATCATCACTTTGGTTCTTGTCGAATTGAAATCTATTATAATTAGATACATAAAGATCTTGATCCCATTAATTGTTCATGGGTCGAGGTTATTTGGATAATTTTTAGATAATGCCACATGAGCTCTGATTAATCAAGAACGTTAAATAAAATCTTTCCAAATGTTCCAGGTACATTAGAGGGAAACAACTATAAGGGCTAATGTGTGGGAATGATAAATCTTACATGTAACCATGCTCAATTGCTATTATGATTATGTAGTAATGTTAAGTCATTAGTTCAAATGGTTAAAGAAAATAATGGATCAAGTGTGCTTATGCACCCACGTGCAAAGGCTAAGCAGGGATACGAGACCCCATCAACATCCGTAAGTCTCTAAGCATTGGTGAACTCCTTACTACTTAGTCTCTCAAACCACCACATGTTCCTACATGTCCCAAATCTATATGTTGTTTGAAATCCCATGAGAATCAATTTTCTATTTGACCTACCCTTAGATCAAATGGTTAAAGAAAATAATGGAACAAATGTGCTTATGCACACGCGTGCAAAGGATAAGTGGGGATACGAGACCCCATCAACATCCCTTAGAAAAAAGTCTCTATAATGTCTCACACATGTTGTGTTATGGGGGGAGATAGTCATAGAACCCCTTTGCATTGGTGAACTCCTTACTACTTAGTCTCTCAAACCACCACATGTTCCTACATGTCCCAAATCCTTATGTGTTGTTTGAAATCCCATGAGAATCAATTTTCTATTTGTCCTACCCTTAGATCAAATCGTTAACAAAAATAATGGATCAAATGTGCTTATGCACCCACGTGCAAAGGATATGCGGGGATACGAAACCCCATTAACATCCCTTATTAAAAAAGTCTCTATAATGTCTCACATATGTTGTGTTATGGGAGGAGATAGTCATAGAACCCATTTGCATTGGTGAACTCCTTACTACTTAGTCTCTCAAACCACCACATGTTCCTACATGTCCCAAATCCTTATGTGCTGTTTGAAATCCTAGGAGAATCAATTTTCTATTTGTCCTACCCTTAGATCAAATGGTTAACGAAAATAATGGATCAAATGTGCTTATGCACCCACGTGCAAAGGATATGCGAGGATACGAGACCCCATTAACATCCATTATAAAAAAGTCTCTATAATGTCTCACATATGTTGTGTTATGGAAGGAGATAGTCATAGAACCCATTTGCATTGGTGAACTCCTTACTACTTAGTCTCTCAAACCACCATGTCCCAAATCCTTATGTGTTGTTTGAAATCCCAGGAAAATCATTTTCTATTTGTCCTACCCTTAGATCAAATGGTTAAAGAAAATAATGGATCAAGTGTGCTTATGCACCCATGTGCAAAGGATAAGCGGGGATATGAGACCCCATCAACATCCCTTATAAAAAAGACTCTATAATGTCTCACAGATGTTGTGTTATGGGAGGAGATAGTCATAGAACCCGTTGCATTGGTGAACTCCTTACTACTTAGTCTCTCAAACCACCACATGTTCCTACATGTCCCAAATCCTTATGCGTTGTTTGAAATCCCAGGAGAATCAAATTTCTATTTGTCCTACCCTTAGATCAAATGGTTAACGAAAATAATGGATCAAATGTGCTTATGCACCCATGTGCAAAGGATAAGCGGGGATATGAGACCCCATCAACATCCCTTATAAAAAAGATCTATAATGTCTCACAAATGTTGTGTTATGGGAGGAGATAGTCATAGAACCCCTTTGCATTGGTGAACTCCTCACTACTTAGTGTCTCAAACCACTACATGTTCCTACATGTCCCAAATCCTTATGTGTTGTTTGAAATCCTAGGAGAATCAATTTTCTATTTGTCCTACCCTTAGCTCTATAAATTTTGGCCTTTAACACTTGTCTTCAAGGCTATGATGGTGATATGCTCCCCATTTCAAAACATTACACTCTTGCAATGACAAATAAAAGCCAAGAAGTTTAGACAAGAAGCATAGTTTAATCCAATAGTTTCATTTTGAATTCTTAAAAATGTTGAGATCTCATGTGTTTAGTTTAAATATCAAATTTTTTAATTTTTTAAACAAAATATCCTTCCATTAGTTTAAAAAAAGGCACATCAGCTACAATGCTATGTTTTCCGTAGAGATTGTGCAACTATTGAAGCCACTCTATCCCACAACACCCGATCTGAAAGATCATTGAATTTTTTTTCGGTTTTTTCCAAGCTGGCCACATTTTGCATACATGTCCACCAAAGCATTCCCAAGCTCAATATTGTCTTCCAACAATCTCACAATTTCATTGTGAATTTCTATGCCCTTATAAGCTACCACTACACTGCCACAGTCCTTTAGCAAACTTACAAGGGTGTTTGCATCCAGAAGTAGTCCAATTACTGTAGTAGCATCTTCAAAAATGCCACATTTAGCATATGCATCCACTAGAATAGCCACAAGACATGGATCTGAATCAAACTCCCTTTCAATGATCCTTATGAGCAAGGTTTGGAAGATAAATCCTTGAAAATTATGAAATCTTTAATCATCATCTTATTATCCTTAGAAACAATAAATTTCTTCTAGAAAAGAAAAATGAATATGAACATCATTGAGAAGATTGTGTGAAAGGTTCACTACAACACCAAGTGAATTGCACACGTGTTTGCATATAAGTTTTGGAAATTTGAGGGGTATGTAAATTTACTTTTTAACTAAAGAAAAAAACGTGATTATGCCTATTATGATTGGCATGTAAATACACTCTATCTTCAACAATCTTAACATTATCTCATTCAATAACAACATTTCTTGCACGTCCCTTGGAAAAGTGTGTACTCCCTATTTATCGTGAACCTTTTAATGGGCTTATTGGCAATATAAACTCAAAGTTGTCCTCAATATTTTTATTTACTTTTGAAGTTTGATGATCAAACTAAGGATGACATAGGGAACTCGTGGACAAAGTAGGTTCCGACATATCCTGCCCTTGAATCCACGAAAATTGGGCTTTAATATTGGCCATGAAGCCTATGCCTTTGCAATAATGGATGTTATGGTATTTATTAGTAATGTCATGTGGATTATTGTCCAACTACACCGACTAACGTTAGAAAGGGCCTGGAAAGCAACCACAATGTTTATGTAAAATTATACTTGCATTCTTGCCAACTACTACGACTAGTGAAAAGTTGTTTTTTCAAACATGGTGTATAATTCTAGACAATATTTTTATCTTATGGATTTGCATGCTCGAGAAAGATGAAGTAACCAAGTATTGGAGGTGACTAGTCATTAACATTCTTTGTAAAATTGTCGTAACCATGGTTTTGTTTCTTATTATAGGCTCCCATATAATTCTCATATCCCTTTCATAGACTCATCTCTTGCATCATGTACTATCTTACTTCTATGCTCTTGCCTATATATAGATCTATTAGAATGAACTCATATAAGAAGTATGGTGAGATTGAAGCAGAAAGAGCTCGATCAAAGTTTATACTGAAATGGAGCAGTTCTCCTATGGTGGTTAGATCATCATCAGGGCCTAAATGGAACTACCAAGCACCTAGATAGTTGTTTCTGCCAATGGCTTCCATTAGTGATCAAGGGCTATAAATATGTATAGTTGTGTTACAAGTTAATTACCATGTTAAAAGAGTTGATGGGATACTTTTGTTGTAAATGAGGGGGTGTTGACTATGATCATTTTGGTGAGAAGGCCAAAGTGAGTTTTGTTGAAATTTGATGGTCTTTGATGTACTTTGTTAGCTAACTAATGCGAAGTAGTGTTTTTTTTTGGAAAAAGAAGAATATGGTGAGATGTCTCAAACATTTTCACCTGTACTTTTGAGCATATATAAATCAACATTGGGCACATAGAGTATAGGATGATCCTTGCCTTTGTTGTCGAGGGGCCCACATCCCTATTCATGAGTGATTGTAACCAACCCCATTTCTTTCCACTAAAAATTTCGTCTACTTCAAGAGAAAAGAGAAAAAAGTATAGGATGATCCTGGCCTTTGTTGTCGAGGGGCCCACATCCCTATTCATGAGTGATTGTAACCAACCCCATTTTTTTCCACTAAAAATTTCACAGTCGTCTACTTTAAGCAACAATAGATACTCTAGAACAAGTTTAAAAACTGAATTATCTATCCTTACAATGCATATGGTACCTAAATATGTATTATTGAGGCGCGTGGTTGGTTAAACACATATAACATTATGAAGCACAAAGTTTATCTTTCTATGGTTAGGCATCATTTATGTATGTGCTTATATCTTTCAAGCAAGAAATGTTAGTATCATCCATGATCCTCTGTACCTCATATGCATCAAGTTGGTTTTCAGTAATGTATGTAGATACTTGGGATTTCATTGAATATATTAAAACTTGATTTTCATGCTGTTATTGACATTGTCATTTCCGAATAAAGTAATTGTTATAGACAACAACATTACTATTCCATTTGTTGCAGCTTAATGAATTAATTTTAGCTTTAACAACTTCATGGAAATACATTCTTTTGTGGTTACATGCTCATGGGACAACTTTCATTGACAAAAAGTTTAGGCCGAAATAAACATGCTCAACATAACTAGACATATCAATATTTTCTATCCCTATAACAACATCTAAAAGCAATTGAAGATAATGGAAGAAAAACATTTTATTCATAAGCAAAAGGAATTTCAAGATGGCACACTCAACTCCTTTAGGTTTAAGGTTTAGAAAGCATGATTAATATGGAACCCTTCAAGTTTAAGGTAGAAATAACAATTTATAAGTCCTATGACATGATCTTGTTATGTGCAAGCAAAATGCTCTCATGAAACTAAGAAACATAAAAGTGAATTGAAAATTAGAAGTCTTGTCACATGACCTTTGTTATGTGCAAGCAAATTGTTCACATTAAACTATGGAACATAAATAGTGAATTGCACAATGCTCGACAAAGACACATGGTCTTCATACGTGCATAGTTTCCTTCAATGAAATAACATGAGTAAAGAGGATTAGGTATTGTACATGGAACGAGAAAAACTAGTATTTGCATGATAGGTGGGCGGTAAGTGAGATAGGTACTAACAATATACAACTTGGTAAACCTTGAACAATGGTAAAGAATGTATTGATTATATTACTTTTCAAAAGATTCCATGTGCATGGGAGGTTTCAAATACCTTGTAATTCACATGAGAAGATTACATTTTACAATGTTTATGCATTGGGATAGATCAAATCATAAAGTTCTTCACCAATTTCATGTTTACCATAGAATTAGGGAAACACGATGCTTGTTGATGACATTGTTATCACACTACTCGACATGAACACCATATGAGAGGTGTCAATAATCTACATGTATTGCAATTATTTTCTTGACCTCGATCTCCCGCACTCTTGGTGATCGATCACACCCATGTGTAAAACAAGTACTTTGCAAAAAATAAAGTATATATGATTTATTTCATCCCATATATATATGGGTTAATGTTTAAAATGATCTTGTATCCTAGAGATGACATACAATAGTACAATTTGAATATAATGAAACATCTTTAACAATCTTTTAGTGTGGCCAAATCCTTGGAAGATGTTCTTTATACATAGCAATATGTGCAAGAAATATAATTTTATGTTGTCCAGAAAATTGCAATAATTAGTTTCAAACATGGTCTTGACCCAAAATTACGTAACGCCGCAATAAAAGCTGCACTTTTATAACAAATGCATTGTTTTAATGGAGCATTAGTTTTTTCTCTACACAACATAATCTTTGCTTATAATAAGGCATACATTACTTTCACTCATGAAATTATTTCACAAACAATATACTTTTATGGGAGTGCTATCTTGTTGCAATATATGTAAATTCCAAACATACTAGTAGGTAGTCATGCAAAGTAACTAGTGCAATTTGGTGACTGGACATATTGGTTACGAACATTACTAGTTGTTGTAAACATAATGTTCCTAATCACTATAATAATTTAAAAACACTTGCGTTCAATCCTTACATACATATATCAATACGTATAAGCTTCCTTCTCCAAGGAAACAACCAAAAAAGCAATACAAAAGCATGAAGGGTGAAGCAATAACTTCTAGGAGTTTTGAGAATCCCAATAACAAGAGGTGTTAAAAAGCCAAAATGTTCTGGTGTGGCTGCATTATAACATATACGAAACATGTTATCACGTTCTGAGTGTTTTCTTAGCCAAATATATTCAAAAACTTCCCAACCTCAACAAGAACAAGGTAGAGTTAAGAGAACTCTACTGATTAGGCCGCATGTGTTTGGAGATCCACCCACCAAGCCCACTTATTCCCTTGTCAAATAATCTATGTGAATAATATAAACAATGCACACATGTTGCTTGTAAGTATGACGTAATTAATAGGTTGAAAACATAGAGTTGTTACAAACTAGGAGTAGGAGTATGATGTGGTCACAACACCCACTATGTTCCCTACGCATGAAACAATGATACCATGAAATTGGAAATCTAAGGAGTGTCCCCCCCTAAATTTTGATGAGCTCAAATAGATCAAAGTTATCTCTTAGATACATCCTACAACACGAAGCTTCTTTTTACCTTGCTATAGTTGCTTAAACTCATACTGACTACTTTTGCCATGCCACGAGATAGACATTCATTCCTTATAACCTATGGAAACTATGGGCTTTATCATGCTAGTTAATGCTAATGCCATATGCACATAAGCAACTAAAAGATGTCACTTTTCACGAGATACATACAAGTAGTGGGCGTTGAGGCATAGATATATAATGCTCGACACAAGGGTAGAGGTGAGAAAAAAGGACATGACAAAAACGAAGATCCAACTACAGGGGTGATGGCGTAGATATCGACACGATGTGATTGCCAGTGTTTAGGGCATCGAAAACGGGCTCGATTAAGAGACAAACTTCTCTATCTGGTAAATGAACTACTGAAAAAGAGAGATATGAGATGCCTATTAAAGGAATATATGACAATAACTATGGTGAATTTTATTGATACGATTGGGGGGAAAGGTTTGATGGAAGGAAGTTCTATACTATATCCATATCCATATCCCTATATGGGGATATAGGGATAGCATAGCAATCATAGGCTAATAGCTGTTGCATGTCACCACACTTATATCCAACAACAGTCATCTCTGAATCCCCTTGAAGGTCTTCAATCCACATCACAGCATCATTTGCATTCTTTTGTTTGTTTGTAAGGATATATGTACACATATATATATATATATATAAACTGTCATCATTTTTCGTTAGGCCGTAGTATTGTAACAAAAGTCTTTACAAAAGAACACTTTGAAGAAAGGGGTGTTTCATTCATGGTGGGGCTCACAACGTCCCAATCTCTCTCTTCAACAAAACCAAAAGGTTTGGAGGAAGAAAAGGAAACATTACCAAGAAGCAAGAGTCTCTCTCTCTCTCTCTCTCTCTCTCTCTCTCTCTCTCACGTGAAGGCTACAGTTTTAATCGAAATCCAGCTGCTTTAGGCTCTCTGCCATTGCATTCTTGCATCATTGCAAATCCATTCGGTCTTTGGTTGCAGACCATGGCTTTTTTCTTTATACACGGTTCTAACCTCAGATCAGAAATCCACGTTGTGCCCAAATTGGCTCACGTACATTAATTGTTCAAGCTCTAGATAGATATGAAGGTTAATTAATTGGAATTATAGCTGAGCGTTTGGGTCGTCTGATCTTCTTCAATACGATGAAGTCCTCTCAAAAGAAGCCTTTTAAAACAAAGGAGAAAGTTACTTTTAAGCTTGAATTTCATGCTACGAAGGTAAGTTATAAGTGCACTCCATTTGGGTCGCATAATCTCATGTTGCATGCATGAAAATGTAGTCAAGTGATTGGATATTAAGTCTGGTGAACATGGCCAAGCTAATGTATGCTACATTAGTGAGGTTCTTAGATGAAAATGTGGTCAAGTTATTGGATGATATGATATTGTAGGTTCCCCGGCGAGGATGGGACAAACTCTTGGTATCTTTGGTCTCAGTTGAAACAGGAAAAGTTATTGCCAAAACAGGGAAAGCGATAGTGAAAAACGGGTCTTGTTTCTGGTCAGATCCTGTGTTCGAATCCACATTTCTTTCTCGGGATATTGATGGCAAAAGTTCTGATAAAAAGCTATATAGACTGGTGGTCTCTATGGTAATTTTTCTTGCAAAGTTCATGCCTTAGGAGATCAAGTTAAATGTCGTGGTTTGCATTGCTTAAGGGATGGATGGTCTTCGTTTGTTCTTGCAATTTATATTCAAAATGACCTTCTGCTTTATTGAATATTTGTATTTTGAATGGAAATAAAGAGTTTTATAAACAGGTGATTTCTATGGTAAATTATGTTGCTTTTACTGCAGAAGCAAGTCTAATTATCTTGGGGTTGAAATGCTAGTAAAGATCTTTATAAAATTGTGGTTCTATGCAGAGTTACCCAGACTTAATTTCTGCCTGTTGAAGTGGATCTTGTTGCCACTAGGCTAGATTTTTAATATGTAGTCATCTTGGCGTGAAAGATTTTATCATTGATGTGATTCAAGTAAAGTCTGGAGGTTATTTGGAATGAAAGATCACATCATTGTTCTCTTTAAAATTTCAGGGTTTATCTCGGTTCGGCATTCTCGGAGAGGCCACCATTGATATGACAGAATATACTCTGGCCCATGTACCAGTTTCCTTGTCCTTACCGTTGCAAAATTGTAATTTTGGCAGCCTTTTACATGTGAGTCATAGTTCATGAAGCGTACATGATATGATGATGATACGGTTACACAATGTGAATCTTAATGGATCTTTATATGGATTTTTCTGGATAGGTTAAGATAAAACGTGACATGCAGAAGGACGTTAATAGGTATGAAATCTAATCTTGTTACTCTATTATGTTTATGCTTTTGATGCAAGCAAATAATGTATATGTAATCACATTCATAATATCTCTCAGGGAGCTTGAAGATGAGGGGGAGAATTCATCTAATGAAGTTCCTCTGCATGATGGGTTTGAAAGTAATGCAATGGAAGATAAGGTTAGTATTATACTTTTAATCTCTGAGAAGAGGATATGAGCATACACACAGTCATCCATTAATGACATTAATTAACCCAGAGGCTCGCTGATGGTGATTAGTTTTGCCAAAATCTGGTTAGCTAATAACCACGATCTAGACTTAACTTTAAGGGTTACACAATTAGGTATACAAGTTAACCTTAATTTCAGGCCACCTGAATCCTATTTTTACCATTTAGCTTAGGCTTACGTCAAGACCATAACTATCTATATTATGGCCAATCAAATGGTCTTCCATGAGCAAATGGCCCTCTGGCCTGATTGTCTCCATTATTGCATGAGTGAGTTGTAACATCTGTCCTTGTAATGTACGGGCAGTTGAGGTGATATGATCCCACTTGAATGAAAAACAGAGGGCTTCTACAAATAATTGGCATTATTAATTGCATTGCACTAATGATGATTCCTACTAAAAACAGTCAGAATGTTTTTCTGCTTCTTGTAGGATGATTGTTTTCCTCCTCGCTACAGTATAGATTCAATTGAGGTTCCTCTAACCCCAGACCGTAGTGAATCTCGGTTTCACATTGCGAGAGAGGGGGATGAGGTATTCATGTCACCTTCGAGCTCTATAAGTAGCTATCAGGAGCCGAATGGTTTTCAATACTACCCTGGGATGACTGGCATAGATTCAAAAATCCAATCACCACTGTCAAGTGATTCCAGTTGCGATGAGATGTTAGCTTTAACTGAATGGAGTGATTACAAAAGCAAAGATATAGAGGCTGCTGATTCAGCAATAATGAGAACTATAAAATCAAAAGCTGTTTTGAGGGATGACGAAACTAAGGAGATGGATATAGAGATTCGTGCACTAAAGAGGCAGCTTGTAGAAGAAATAACTAAGAATGAAGGATTGCAAAAGATGGTTACTACATTATCCGAAGAACAAGAGAGTCTCAAATGGGAGAAGGAGAAGTCATTGTGTGCAAGCAAACTGAATCTGATGGGTATTGAACAAATCAGGAGTTGTGATGAATTACAAGAAGAATTAGAGTATGAGAAGAATGTGAACTCAAATTTGACACTTCAGCTAAGAAAGACCCAGGATTCAAATTCAGAATTGCTATTAGAAATTCAGGACCTTGAGAAGGCATTGCAGGAAAAGAAGGATGCAGAGCTTCAAAGTTCAGATTTAAGAGGTCTGGAAATTGCAAATGAAAACCTAAAAAATACTGTAGATGCCCTTAAGAAAGAATTAGAGGAGCTCGAATGTGATTCAAAGGAACTTACAGAGGAAAATATGAATCTTATATCCCAGTTGAAGCAGTCGAATGACAAAGCCAAAGTACGGGACATCACAATTTCTCAGCTAGAAAGTGCAATTACAGAGCTAAGGATGAAGATCGGTAGCAAAAGCAATGAAAACGATGAAGCTGAAGTAGAAAAACTTAGAGAAACAGTATGCGAAATGAGGGAAAAATTGAAAGAGTGTGAAGAATCTTATGAAATCAAGCTGGCCAGCAGCAGGACATTTATTGATGATTTAAACTCTTCGGTTATGATGCTTCGTTCCAAGAACATACGCTTGGAAACCGAAATTCAAAGCCTAGATGAGCATACTTCTGAGGTGTTGATGGAGGTTCAGGCTCTGAAAAGGGAGAACGATGGGCAAAAGGAAGAGATTCAGGTCTTTCAACAGCAGACTTTGAATTTGTTGAATGAGGTGGAATCCTTAAAAATGGAGAATGAGAGTCATGAAAGAGAGAAATCTTTGCTTTCATCGCAACAAGGGCAGCTCAGATTGCTCAAGGAGAAAGCAACCAAAGCCGAGGAAGACCGCAAGAATGTCTTACAGCAAGTGGAAGAACTAGAGACGACAAATAGAAGCTTGAGAGAGAAGGATCATGATTTCACAACCTTAAAGAAGCAACTAGCAGATACTCAGGAACGTCTTTCATCTACAGATAGCAAATATAAGGAATCACTACAGCTAATCTCATGTACAAAGGCAGAAAAGATAGTTCTAGAAGAACAGATGTCCAATTTGCTAGAAGCAAAAAAAGAAGCAGAAGCCATAATCGCTCAAGTGAAGAGCTTTAATGGCATTTTACAGGAGAAGCTAACTCTGGAAGAGCTAAAGAGTGTGGAGCTTTTGCAAAGGTGTGGCGATGATGAAGCTAAATACTCAGGGCTTATTGAAAAGATGAACGTGAATCTAACTCAACTAAAAGCACGGGAGGATGAAATAGTGGAATTCAAAAACCATGAGAAGGAAATGGAGAACAAGATTCACAAGTTACAAGAAGAGAACAAAACTTGCCAATCTCAAATCAGAGAGTTAGAGGAGAATGTGTCTGTTTTAGAAGAAACCATAGTTTCCCTTAAATCTTCCAAATCTGCACTTGAAACAATCTCGAAAGGTTTGCAAATATTCAATGATGAGCTGTCAGAGAAATTAAAGAATGCTCAAGAGGATATAGAGTGGGCCCGGGAAAACACAAATACATTGGTGAATGAAATAAGGGAACTAGAAGGTGAATTGGAATCTGATTCAGAGGTTAGAAACCATTTGGAACAAACAATATCAGAACTTGAAGGTCAGAAAGCAAATTTGCAAACTCAAGTGGCGAAGCTTTTGGAAAACATTATGAAATTAGAGAAAGAAGTTATGGATCATGAAGAGCAATACAATGGTGCTGCCAATGAGATTGCCTCTCTTCAAGTGTTAGTCAAGCAGAAACAAGAAATTATTGACCAATATCTATCCTCTGATAATGCAAACAAAGAAAAGGCTGAACTGGAAGAAAAGCTGACAAGATCACAAGAGAGATTAAATCAGTTGATGAGAGATGTCTCTGATTGTGAGAGCAAACAAATGCAGACCCTTTCAGATGTATTAATCCTGAAAGCTCAAAAGGTTGAGCTAGAGGAAGCTCTTCAAAAATCGCAAGAGATCTTGGATGTGGTCAAGAATGAAGCTTCAACCATGAAAGAGGAGTTGGAACTGAAGCTGCATGAAGCTATGTTGACTGAGTTAAATATGAAGAAACATTTGGAAGAGGTCATGAAGGAATCCAAGCTTTTGAAAGATGAAAACTTAGATTGTTCACAGAAAATAATGGAATTGGAGGCAAAATGCACAGTTTCAGAGCTAGATAAAGAGAAGACATATGCGAAGATGGTATCTGAGGTAAGAAACAAAAGTGCTGAATGTGAATTTCACAAAAAGGAGAAAGAAGCAACAAAGAAGTCTCTTGCCTCCTTGAAGAAAGAAAAAGACAAAGTAGAGGTATCTTTAGAAAATACTGTAGAAGAGCTGACAGCGTTAAAAGAGAGGTTGCAGTCCCAAGAGGACGCAAACTTTAAAGAGAGAAACAATGAAGTAAGTAAACTGAAGAAACAAATTGCTGAGAATCAACGCAAACTCTCTGAACAGGACGTTGAAAGGGAAGATCTTAAGAAGAGGATTTACTCTTTGGAAGAGGAACTAGCACATCAGACAAATGCACTTGTTTTATCACAGAAGAAACTGAGAGATAAGGAAGCATCTTCCATCAATGGTGGAAGCCCTGTTTCTCACATTGCAAGGTATCTTTCAAGGGAGAGCAACAAGGTTGGTCCATTATCTAATCTACCTCCAACTCGAGAAGCAAAAGAAGCAGCTGATTTGCGAGAGAAAGTCAAGCTTTTAGAGGTGACTTTATAACAGGATATGCATAGTCTTAGTCTATGATCCTCTTTTATCTAAGAGAACACCAATAAAAAACCCCTGATATTTGGATGTTTACCAGAATACATTAGTGTACCCCCTATGCAATGCAAAATTTACTACTATAAATTGATGTTCTTCTAATTTCTGGAAACCTTGGTATCCTGGTAGACATCCAAAAGTTTGAGGTGTTCTCGTGCTTTTACCTAACCATTCAAAATATTTGGACTTTTGTTAGGGCGAGGTGAAGAAGAAAGCAGATGAACTGGAGATATCAAAGCAACGATTAAAGGAACAATATTCTCAGCTTTCCTTGAGGATTGAACACCTTGAACTTGCTAACAAACAGCTCATGAAAGAATGTTCCAATTCGAATTTGGATAAAATCTTGCAAGAGGTAAAGTGGTT
Organism: Azolla caroliniana; assembly: GCF_043228905.1. NCBI lineage: Eukaryota > Viridiplantae > Streptophyta > Polypodiopsida > Salviniales > Salviniaceae > Azolla > Azolla caroliniana. The sequence goes on along the minus strand of NW_028230561.1, from coordinate 2,598 downwards.
AATGATCTGCATTGTATGCTGATATTAGTAAGAAATGTTTTTGTAATGAAATGCTCCTAGACATATTGACTGATGCACGGTGGAACTTTCAAGCGTCAGACTGAAATGTATAGCTCGAAAGTTAAAACAATAACATCATGAATCCTCTTGAGAAATATTCAGTATATTAGTAAATTGATTCTCAATGTGCTCCAAACTCTAATATTTGTAATACCATGCATCCATCCTCGTTTGTATTTTGGGTTATGTAATTATTTTTCTTATTGGATCTATGTCTTCAAAAAAGCTTAGATTGCGTTTGAATTTTGCAGCTTGACAGTCTCCAGAACCAAAATGCTGTACTTTCTGAGCGACAGGTTGAGCTTCTTGCAAAATTATGTTTACATGAATCTTTGCAACGTGAACTGGAAAATGTAAAAGAGGTATGTAATCTCATGTTGCTACGATTTGCTTTCTACTTTTGGCTACTTGATTGTCTAAACTAAAACTTATACATTCAACTGATTTAACATTCAGGAAAAAAAAGAACTTGACAACGCACTCTCTAAATTCAGTGCTGCAGCAACTAGTGATAGTATCCTGAAAAAAATTTCTAGCTTGGAGGTTGAGCTTGCAGAAGTTTTGGAGGCAAATAACATGTACAAGAAACAGCTTCAAAGGTATATATATTCAATGAAGTCTATGTAGGGATGGAGCAAAAAACATATCTTCCAGTTGTGTCATATAAATGCAATGATCTCCTACTAGTATATTTTACCCCATCTTTGTATTTTTCATGAATGTCAATTTAGTTCCGTTTTTGCATATTAAATGTTCAAATATCACTTTTCAAAGGTAAACATTGTTGGATGTCGAAAGAATGTTTGAATTTGTGGACCACGGAAGAACATACCAGGCTATCACTTGTGTGTATAAATTAGTATTAGTTGGCTATCGCAGACTTGCAGTCAATTAAAACCACCTGTGTGTATAAATTAAGTATTAGTTGGCTATCGCAGAGTCGCAGTCAATTAAAACCACCTTAGAAAAATGATTGAGATTAGATAATCAACCAAAATCTGTAGGGAACTAATTTTTCCATTTTAGCTCCAATCATGGTCTTTCTGACTCACTCTCTTCAAGATTTGCTTCTAACTTTGTTGCTTGTTTCATCTTTAGTGCTTTTTCGCAGCAACAGAATGTTCATACTGCTGCATTACAGAACCTTGGTAGTGCAGAGCAAATCCTTGATGATTTGGCAGATTTAAAGAGAAAAAATTTGATGCTCAATGATGAACTCAAGGATATGAAGGATAGATACTTCAACATGAGCCTCCAATTTGCGGAGGTGGAAGCTGAAAGAGGGCAGTTAGTCATGACAATCAAGACCCTTCAAGGTGCAAGGAAGTTGATGTCTAAAAAGAGTGCCAACTTCTGATGAAAATTCAAATCAAAATGTTTATTTCATTTTATTATCTTGTCTTGCATGTCCATTTGCAAGTTGAAACGATGGTGGGTGGGAGTTGAACTGCCAACCTATGGCTTACCAGGCACTGGGCCTGGAATGACTGAACTACCCACTTGATCTTCTTCCATACACAAATTTTATTCAATGTACATATGGTCTTAAAGACCAAAGCAACTACCACAACCTTTCTACAAACTTTAGCCCAACCTATTGTATCGAAATTTCTTAAATTCAAATGCCCAATTGGCATTCTTTATTCCCGCACCCGCTCATTCTCATCTGCATTACTAATTACTACAGTAACTCTGGTAGGGAAATAAGTAACAGCAGCATGGTTGTATGTCAAACTTTGGGTATGTTACACTAGCTTCTAAATATTCTTAAGGCTTCTCAATTCTGTAATGGTCCTAAAAGAACATACTTGATTAGCGTAACATTTCCCAAACATTATGAATATGATTGCAAATACATTGATTTACCCCCAATACTAAGGGGTTTGGCTCGAGATCATATTATTGATTGGTGTTATTTACAAATTCAGTTTGATTGTGCCCATCTATGGATATGCTCCTAATAAACAATGAAAGGTATGAAAGATTTCACACCCTTACAACATATAATATCTTTGCAGAAGTATGTATTCTGATGCTAAAAAGGTTGTGGATTCTATCTTATTCACAAGATAGAATATACCAATGAGTGCCATATACATTTTCTAGTAATTTTCAAAGTTTTAAAACATCATTGGGATTTGGTCATACTTAATGATCAACAGGAACATAGTTGATGATGTTCAATGGTCATAGATTATCGACAAGAGCATAGTTGATGTCATCCAATGTTCAAGTTGATCCATGGATGCACATACCACATCATTTCTCAATGTTCAAGATCTCATATATGCACAGAAATGTGATGAAAAGTTTCACATTGTACAAATCTTTCCACCCTCTCCATTTCCAACACGATTTCATAAATAAACAATTTTAAAGCTTCATATAAAGGAACACTACCCATTTCCTAGAAATTGTAAGTCAAAAAACAATTGCTTCTTAACACACAACACACAATAAAACTTCAGCCAGAGTACGGTGATGAATCATGGCGATGGCAGTTAATTTATCTTAAGAAATATAGGGATTACATTGGTT